>NC_060182.1:7435044-7455644 GCF_021184085.1 Oncorhynchus gorbuscha | reverse complement strand
CTCCTCACATCTTCTCTCCTCTCCACTTGCCTAATTCTCTAAACCCATTGGTGAGAAAACCAGAGTGCCCTCCCCACCAATGTGTACAATCAAATGCTTGAAAAGGTACTGCTGAGATTTGAACTCAGGATCTCCTGTTTACTAGACAGGCGCTTTAACCAACTAAGCCACAGCACCCATTTATATGACATCTATTGCAGATAATAACTCCCACACCTATTTGAATCAAACCAGTCTCATTCATTTAACCCATTGCTCGGTCTGGCAAAAACACGTCACAAAACAAATGTCATTTACTAATATTGGAATCGAAACGGACACCTTCAATTGTCAAGCAACAGGGTTTCTTAAGCTATGTTTTGGGTCCCAAAGTGGGCCTGAGCATGTGAAAGGTGGGTAGCGAGATATCAGTAAACATTTGTAATCGCATACTGTTTCTTCTTAATTATGGTCATTCGAGGACAGTACAATTTTCATTTGGTCGCAAGATGAATAAACTCAAGAACCTCTGACATGGATTCTTAAACAATGATTTTGGACCCAAAGCGGTTATTAACTTGTGATAGGTGGGTCGCAAGATATCAGTAAACATTCAGAATCATACATTATTTCTTTATTACTTTGGTTGTTCGAGGACACTACAATTCACGTTTGGGTGTCGAGCTTGAAAATGTTAAAATCCTCCAACACAGGAGATAATGTAATAATGTAAGTAATTAACCTACCATGAATTGGGGTCTTGGTCAAATAGCACAGTTGTTGAGTTTCTTCGCCTTACACAGTAAGTTTGATCTCGTTCAAAATACAACCCTTTTGAAATGACATTGCAGTTCGGTGACCCGGATTTGGACCGGGGTTGCTGAGGCCACAACTCAGAGTACTAACCGCTATACGATCACTGCTGGCTTCAAGAGCTGGCGTGTAGAGCCTACTCATGCTTTGAAAGTGACGTGTACAAGCTGGCTGAACTCTTTTTATTTGGGCCTCGGTAATGAATAAACTGAAGACCCAGTTGCGCTTTCCACAGGTGGTAGGTTTAACTCATTCAAAAAGTGCCCTTTTTCCGTAAGATTGGAATATCTCAATTGCATCCTCCTCATATCTTCTCTCCTCTCCACTTGCCTAATTCTCTAAACCCATTGGTGAGAAAACCAGAGTGCCCTCCTCCACCAATGTGTACAATCAAAGGCTTGAAAAGGTACTGCTGAGATTTGAACTCAGGATCTCCTGTTTACTAGACAGGCGCTTTAACCAACTAAGCCACAGCACCCATTTATATGACATCTATTGCAGATTATAACTCCCACACCTATTTGAATCAAACCAGTCTCATTCATTTAACCCATTGCTCGGTCTGGCAAAAACACGTCACAAAACAAATGTCATTTACTAATAGTGGAATCGATACGGACACCTTCAATTGTCAAGCAACAGGGTTTCTTAAGCTATGTTTTGGGTCCCAAAGTGGGCCTGAGCATGTGAAAGGTGGGTAGCGAGATATCAGTAAACATTTGTAATCACATACTGTTTCTTCTTAATTATGGTCATTCGAGGACAGTACAATTTTCATTTGGTCGCAAAATGAATAAACTCAAGAACCTCTGACATGGATTCTTAAACAATGATTTTGGACCCAAAGCGGTTATTAACTTGAGATAGGTGGGTCGCAAGATATCAGTAAACATTCAGAATTATACATTATTTCTTTATTACTTTGGTTGTTCGAGGACACTACAATTCACATTTGGGTGTCGAGCTTGAAAATGTTAAAATCCTCTAACACAGGAGATAATGTAATAATGGAAGTAATTAACCTTCCATGAATTGGGGTCTTGGTCAATTAGCACAGCTGTGGAGTTTCTTCGCTTATACAGTAAGTTTGATCTCGTTCAAAATACAACCCTTTTGAAATTACATTGCAGTTCGGTGACCAGGGTTGCTGAGGCCACAACTCAGAGTACTAACCGCTATACGATCACTGCTGGCTTCAAGAGCTGGCGTGTAGAGCCTACTCATGCTTTGAAAGTGACGTGTACAAGCTGGCTGAACTCTTTTTATTTGGGCCTCGGTAATGAATAAACTGAAGACCCAGTTGCGCTTTCCACAGGTGGTAGGTTTAACTCATTCAAAAAGAGCCCTTTTTCCGTAAGATTGGAATATCTCAATTGCATCCTCCTCACATCTTCTCTCCTCTCCACTTGCCTAATTCTCTAAACCCATTGGTGAGAAAACCAGAGTGCCCTCCTCCACCAATGTGTACAATGAAATGCTTGAAAAGCTACTGCTGAGATTTGAACTCAGGATCTCCTGTTTACTAGACAGGCACTTTAACCAACTAAGCCACAGCACCCATTTATATGACATCTATTGCAGATTATAACTCCCACACCTATTTGAATCAAACCAGTCTCATTCATTTAACCCATTGCTCGGTCTGGCAAAAACACGTCACAAAACAAATGTCATTTACTAATAGTGGAATCGATACGGACACCTTCAATTGTCAAGCAACAGGGTTTCTTAAGCTATGTTTTGGGTCCCAAAGTGGGCCTGAGCATGTGAAAGGTGGGTAGCGAGATATCTGTAAACATTTGTAATCACATACTGTTTCTTCTTAATTATGGTCATTCGAGGACAGTACAATTTTCATTTGGTCGCAAGATGAATAAACTCAAGAACCTCTGACATGGATTCTTAAACAATGATTTTGGACCCAAAGCGGTTATTAACTTGTGATAGGTGGGTCGCAAGATATCAGTAAACATTCAGAATCATACATTATTTCTTTATTACTTTGGTTGTTCGAGGACACTACAATTCACGTTTGGGTGTCGAGCTTGAAAATGTTAAAATCCTCCAACACAGGAGATAATGTAATAATGTAAGTAATTAATCTACCATGAATTGGGGTCTTGGTCAAATAGCACAGTTGTTGAGTTTCTTCGCCTTACACAGTAAGTTTGATCTCGTTCAAAATACAACCCTTTTGAAATGACATTGCAGTTCGGTGACCCGGATTTGGACCGGGGTTGCTGAGGCCACAACTCAGAGTACTAACCGCTATACGATCACTGCTGGCTTCAAGAGCTGGCGTATAGAGCCTACTCATGCTTTGAAAGTGACATGTACAAGCTGGCTGAACTCTTTTCATTTGGGCCTCGGTAATGAATAAACTGAAGACCCAGTTGCGCTTTCCACAGTCGGTACGTTTATTAACTCATTCAAAATGAGCCCTTTTTCCATAAGATTGGAATATCTCAGTTGCATCCTCCTCACATCTTCTCTCCTCTCCACTTGCCTAATTCTCTAAACCCATTGGTGAGAAAACCAGAGTGCCCTCCTCCACCAATGTGTACAATCAAAGGTTGAAAAGGTACTGCTGAGATTTGAACTCAGGATCTCCTGTTTACTAGACAGGCGCTTTAACCAACTAAGCCACAGCACCCATTTATATGACATCTATTGCAGATAATAACTCCCACACCTATTTGAATCAAACCAGTCTCATTCATTTAACCCATTGCTCGGTCTGGCAAAAACACGTCACAAAACAAATGTCATTTACTAATAGTGGAATCGATACGGACACCTTCAATTGTCAAGCAACAGGGTTTCTTAAGCTATGTTTTGGGTCCCAAAGTGGGCCTGAGCATGTGAAAGGTGGGTAGCGAGATATCAGTAAACATTTGTAATCACATACTGTTTCTTCTTAATTATGGTCATTCGAGGACAGTACAATTTTCATTTGGTCGCAAGATGAATAAACTCAAGAACCTCTGACATGGATTCTTAAACAATGATTTTGGACCCAAAGCGGTTATTAACTTGTGATAGGTGGGTCGCAAGATATCAGTAAACATTCAGAATCATACATTATTTCTTTATTACTTTGGTTGTTCGAGGACACTACAATTCACGTTTGGGTGTCGAGCTTGAAAATGTTAAAATCCTCCAACACAGGAGATAATGTAATAATGTAAGTAATTAATCTACCATGAATTGGGGTCTTGGTCAAATAGCACAGTTGTTGAGTTTCTTCGCTTACACAGTAAGTTTGATCTCGTTCAAAATACAATTCTTTTGAAATGACATTGCAGTTCGGTGACCCAGATTTCGACCGGGGTTGCTGAGGCCACAACTCAGAATACTTACCGCTGTACGATCACCGCTGGCTTCAAGAGCTGGCGTGTAGAGCCTACTCATGCTTTGAAAGTGACGTGTACAAGCTGGCTGAACTCTTTTCATTTGGGCCTCGGTAATGAATAAACTGAAGACCCAGTTGCACTTTCCACAGTCGGTACGTTTAACTCATTCAAAAAGAGCACTTTTTCCGTAACATTGGAATATCTCAATTGCATCCTCCTCACATCTTCTCTCCTATCCACTTGCCTAATTCTCTAAACCCATTGGTGAGAAAACAAGAGTGCCCTCCCCTCTGACCTTCTCCACCAGTGTGTACAATCAAATGCTTGAAAAGGTACTGCTGAGATTTGAACTCAGGATCTCCTG
Source organism: Oncorhynchus gorbuscha (assembly GCF_021184085.1). NCBI lineage: Eukaryota > Metazoa > Chordata > Actinopteri > Salmoniformes > Salmonidae > Oncorhynchus > Oncorhynchus gorbuscha. The sequence continues at coordinate 7,451,135 of NC_060182.1, read as the reverse complement.
TTTACTAGACAGGCGCTTTAACCAACTAAGCCACAGCACCCATATAATTGACTTCTATTGCAGATAAGAACTCCCAAACCTATTTCAATCAAACCAGTCTCATTTATTTCACCCATGTCTCTGTCTCGCAAAAACACGTCGTAAAACAAATGTCATTTACTAATATTGGAATCGATACGGACACCTTCAATTGTCAACCAACAGGGTTTCTTAAAACCTGTTAATCCTACCCCCTACTTTTTCGAACATTCTGTTAAAAATCGTGCAACATTTCAGCGCCCTGCTACTCATGCCAGGAATATAGTATATGCATATGATTAGTATGTGTGGATAGAAAACACTCATACGTTTCTAAAACTGGTTAAATCACGGTTGTGACTATAACAGAACGTGCGTTTCATCGAAAAGCGCAGGAAAATCTGATCACTGAAAATGGAAAAATACATCCATGCGCGACTTGAACCCATTGATAAAGATGAACCACATTTAATGGGGCTAAGGTTGCAATACCTACAGCTTCCACACGTTGTCTAGAGTCTTGTCATTTGCCTCGGCTTTGTTTCTTGGTCAAACAGATGCAAGGCCGGACATTATTTCCAGACGGACAGCTAAAGAATATACTTCGCCTCGTGATCAATTTGATCGCTTATTAACGTTTAATAATACCTAAAGTTGCATTACAAAAGAATTTCGAAGTGTTTTGTGAAAATGTATCGTCAACTTTTTTTATTTAAAAAAATGACGTTACGTTATAAGACGCTATTTTTTCCGTTTATCACACAGTCTTCATAGATCGATATCTAGGCTATATATGGACCGATTTAATCGGAAAAAAGACCCAATAGTGATTATGGGACATCTTGGAGTGCCAACAAAGAAGATGGTGAAAGGTAATGAATGTTTTATATTTTATTTGTGCGGTTTTTGTAGCGACGACTATGCTAATTATTTTGTTTACGTCCCCTGCGGGTCTTTTGGGGTGTTACATGCTATCAGATAATAGCTTCTCATGCTTTCGCCAAAAAGCATTTTAAAAATCTGACTCGTTGCCTGGATTCACAACGACTCTAGCTTTAATTCAATACCCTGCATGTGTATTTTAATGAACGTTTGAGTTTTAACTAGTACTATTAGCATTTAGTGTCGCGCATTTGCATTTCCAGATGTCTAGATGGGACGCCTGCATGCCAGGTAGGAGCAAGATTAAGCTATGTTTTGGGTCCTAAAGTGGGCCTGAGCATGTGAAAGGTGGGTAGCGAGATATCATTAAACATTTGTAATCGCATACTGTTTCTTCTTAATTATGGTCATTCGAGGACAGTACAATTTTCATTTGGTCTCGAGATGAATAAACTCAAGAACCTCTGACATGGATTCTTAAACAACGATTTTGGACCCAAAGTGGTTATTAACATGAGATAGGTGGGTCGCAAGATATCAGTAAACATTCAGAATTATACATTATTTCTTTATTACTTTGGTTATTCGAGGACACTACAATTCACATTTGGGTGTTGAGCTTGAAAATGTTAAAATCCTCTAACACAGGAGATAATGTAATAATGGAAGTAATTAACCTACCATGAATTGGGGTCTTCGTCAATTAGCACAGTTGTGGAGTTTCTTCGCTTATACAGTAAGTTTGATCTCGTTCAAAATACAACCCTTTTGAAATTACATTGCAGTTCGGTGACCAGGGTTGCTGAGGCCACAACTCAGAGTACTAACCGCTATACGATCACTGCTGGCTTCAAGAGCTGGCGTGTAGAGCCTACTCATGCTTTGAAAGTGACGTGTACAAGCTGGCTGAACTCTTTTTATTTGGGCCTCGGTAATGAATAAACTGAAGACCCAGTTGCGCTTTCCACAGGCGGTACGTTTAACTCATTCAAAAAGAGCCCTTTTTCCGTAAGATTGGAATATCTCAATTGCATCCTCCTCACATCTTCTCTCCTCTCCACTTGCCTAATTCTCTAAACCCATTGGTGAGAAAACCAGAGTGCCCTCCTCCACCAATGTGTACAATGAAATGCTTGAAAAGCTACTGCTGAGATTTGAACTCAGGATCTCCTGTTTACTAGACAGGCACTTTAACCAACTAAGCCACAGGACCAATTTATATGACATCTTTTGCAGATACGAACTCCCACACCTATTTGAATCAAACCAGTCTCATTCATTTAACCCATGTCTCTGTCTAGCAAAAACACGTCACAAAACAAATGTCCTTTACTAATATTGGAATCGATACGGACACCTTCAATTGTCAAGCAACAGGGGTTCTTAAGCTATGTTTTGGGTCCCAAAGTGGGCCTGAGCATTTGAGAGGTGGGTAGCGAGATATCAGTAAACAATTGTAATCGCATACTATTTCTTCTTAATTATGGTCATTCGAGGACAGTACAATTTTCATTTGGTCTCGAATTGAATAAACTCAAGAACCTCTGACATGGATTCTGAAACAAGGATTTTGGACCCAACGGTTATTAAAACTTGTTAGGGCCGTGGTTCCGAGGTGGGAACATCAATCAGTGGAAATTTCAAGTGCGCCACGTATAGTTTTGATAAAACTCAAACTTTCATTAAAATGCACATACAATGTACTGAATTAAAGCTACACTCGTTGTGAATCTAGCTCCCGAGTCAGATTTGTAAAATGCTTTTCGGCGAAAGCATGAGAAGCTATTATCTGATAGCATACACCCCAAAAGTACTGCAATGCTACTTAAAACGACAGATTTTGCGATAGCCGGGGGCTACTCAAAACGCAGAAATAAAATATAAAACATTCATTACCTTTGACGAGCTTCTTTCTTGGCACTCCTAGATGTCCCATAAACATCATTTGGGTCTTTTTCGATTAAATCGGTCCATATATAGCCTAGATATCGATCTATGAACACTGTGTGAACAACGGAAAAAAATAGCGTTTTCTAACGTAACGTCATTTTTTAAAATTAAAAAAGTCGACGATAAACTTTCACAAAACACTTCGAAATACTTTTGTAATGCAACTTTAGGTATTAGTACACGTTAATAAGCGATAAAATTGATCACGAGGCGATGTCAATTCTATATAAAACATGCGCCGTCATCACCAGACCGTCCATTTATGTAATGTCAAGTTGACATAATCCCGGTCGTTTCGAGGACACTTCATTTCTCACTTGGGTCTCGAGCTTAAAAATGGTAAAAACCTCTGAAACAGCAGATGAATCATTTCGTGTAAGTAATTAACCTGCGATATGCTGGGGAACTTTGTCAAAAGGCTGAATATGTTGAATATCTTAGCACACATCGTAAGTCGTTCAAAAAACAACCCTATTGCCATTTCATAGCTTAGCGGTTAGCATCACTGTCCTGGGATTTGATGGTCCTGGGTTCAGGGATATTTTGACCCTTCTCTTTCATGTATATGTATGTTTTTGACACCCCTTTCCCCGAAACACACACACACTGGCATGCACACGCACGCACAGTGTGTGCTTATTGTAATTTATTAGGTGTCTCTTAAAAGAGGCTTTGGGTTTGTTGGGTGTCGTTGAGTGGCAAGGGACAGGGAGTATAACGTGTACTAGCACTAGTGAGCGTGTCTTTCTGCTATGGAGGAGAGAATGGCGGAGAGACCAGCTCTTAAACTCTCAAGGAAGAAGTAGTTGCACTCATCTGTCAGATACACACCATCCCTACAGTAGTAATGAATGCGATAAGTTACACATGATTGACTATGTTTTGTTTATTCCATGTGTAACTCTGTGTTGTTGTATGTGTCGAATTGCTATGCTTTATCTTGGCCAGGTCACAGTTGCAAATGAGAACTAGCCTACATGGTTAAATAAACCACTTGCTCCCACCTGGCACGCAGGCGTCCAATCTAGAGCTCTGGAAATGCAAATGCGCTACGCTAAATGCTAATAGTATTAGTGAAAACTCAAACGTTCATTAAAATACACATGCAGGGTATTGAATTAAAGCTACACTCGTTGTGAATCCAAGCAACAAGTCAGATTTTTTAAATGCTTTTCGGCGAAAGCATGAGAAGCTATTATCTGATAGCATGTAACACCCCAAAAGACCCGCAGGGGACGTAAACAAAATAATTAGCATATTCGGCGCTACACAAACCGCACAATAAAATATAAAACATTCATTACCTTTGACCATCTTCTTTGTTGGCACTCCTAGATGTCCCATAATCACTATTGGGTCTTTTTTCTGATTGAATCGGTCCATATATAGCCTAGATATCGATCTATGAAGACTGTGTGATAAACGGTAAAAAATAGCGTTTCATAACGTAACGTCATTTTTTTAATTCAAAAAGTCGACGATAAACTTTCACAAAACACTTCGAAATACTTTTGTAATGCAACTTTAGGTATTAGTACACGTTAATAAGTGATAAATTCATCAGGAGGCGATGTAAATTCTATAGGTGTCTGTCTCGAAAAAATGTCTGGAGAGAGCTCGACCAAAACATCCGGTCAGAGACCGGAGGGAATCGGTTCCCTTGATTCGGTTTGACAAAGAATCAAAGCCGAATCAAATGACAAGACTCTAGACATTGTGTGGAAGCTGTAGGCACTGCCACCTCGGCCTCATTTAATTCGGTTCACTTTGAACAATTCCTGGAAGTAGCGCAAGGATATTTATTTCCATTTTCAGTGATCAGTGATCACTTTTCGATGAAATGCACGTTCTGTTATAGTCACAGCCGTGATTTAACCAGTTTTATAAACGTCTAAGTGTTTTCTATCCACACATACTAATCATATGCATATACTATATTCCTGCCCTGAGTAGCAGGGCGCTGAAATGTTGCACGATTTTTAACAGAATGTTCGAAAAAGTAGAGGGTCGACTTAACAGGTTAAATAAAGGTGAAATCAAATTTAAAAAATGAAAAGAAGGTTGTAAACGTTTCTCCTTTACAGGTGCCACTTTCTGTCATTTGAGAAGCTGAGAAATGTGTCAAGCTGGCTCAACTGGAGATAACAAATGATTTATTAATTCATATGCACACCGATGGAGGCTCCTCAGAGGAAAAAGGGGAGGACCACCCTTCTCAGTGAATTTAAGAAAAATGAAAATAGTGAAACATTAAAACAGTTATCCTTTTTAGATAAAACAATACGAAATACATTCACATCAACAAATAATTGATCAAAACCCACTGTTTTGCAATGAAGCTCTACAATAGCTTCAACTGTAATGCTCCGGGTGTCGTGGGTGTGGAGTCAAATGCAGGAGACAGAGTTCAATGCTGTGCGTCTTTTAATAGCACCAACGCACCACAGGGTGCTCACAAAAGTTACGTTCCCAACCACAGGGAATCAAAAATGTACAATGGAAAAAATCACGACCAGGCACTAACACGCACCAGGCACTAACACTAACAGAGCCGAAGGTTACATAGAAATAATCACGCACAACAACCAGGCGGGCCGGCTGTCTAATAAAGACAAACTAATTAAACATGAACAGATGCTACCACTAAACATACAAGGAGGGGAGGAAAAACAATCAGTGGCAGCTAATAGGCCGGTGACGACGACCGCCGAGGGCCACCCGCCCGGGAAGAGGAACCACCCTCGGTCGGACTCGTGACATCAACAGCAGTCTGTAGGGTAGCACCATGGGGTAGCCGGAGGACAGCTAGCTTCCGTCCTCCTCTTGTTACATTAAATTCTATACAAAATCTGGCAGGCTCTTGGTTCTCACCCCCTTCCATATACTTACACAGTATTTATGATAACTTCCAGAGAACATCCTCCAACCTATCAGAGCTGTTGCAGCATGAACTGACATGTTGTCTACCCAATCTAAGGTTCAGAGAATAAATATAGTACTGAAAGCATAAGCTACAGCTAGTTAGCACTGCAGCGCATAAAATGTAGTGAGTAGTTGATTCAAAGAGAGAGAAGGGCAATAGTTGAACAGTTTTGAACAAATTAATTTATTTCAAAATTAAGGAGAAGCAAGAAAGAGATGTTTTATTTTCACTTACTTAACCCTTCCCCTTCCCCCACTAACCAAGCAGGCAGTCACAGACCTCCTTCCCCTTCCCCCACTACCCAAGCAGGCAGTCACAGACCTCCTCCCCCTTCCCCCACTAACCAAGCAGGCAGTCACAGACCTCCTCCCCCTTCCCCCACTAACCAAGCAGGCGGTCACACACCTTTCCCCCACTCAGCTCACCCCACTACTGAGGCAGTCATACACCTCCTCCCCCACTCAGCTCACCCCACTAATGAGGCAGTCACACACCTTTCCCACACTCAGCTCACCCCACTAATGAGGCAGTCACAGACCTCCTCCCCTTCCCCCACTAACCAAGCAGGCGGTCACACACCTTTCCCCACTCAGCTCACCGCACTAATGAGGCAGTCATACACCTCCTCCCCCACTCAGCTCACCCCACTAATGAGGCAGTCACACACCTTTCCCCCACTCAGCTCACCCCACTAATGAGGCAGTCACACACCTTTCCCCCACTCAGCTCACCGCACTAGTGAGGCAGTCATACACCTCCTCCCCCACTCAGCTCACCCCACTAATGAGGCAGTCACACACCTTTCCCCCACTCAGCTCACCCCACTAATGAGGCAGTCACACACCTTTCCCCCACTCAGCTCACCCCACTAATGAGGCAGTCACACACCTTTCCCCCACTCAGCTCACCCCACTAATGAGGCAGTCACACACCTTTCCCCCACTCAGCTCACCCCACTAATGAGGCAGTCATACACCTTTCCCCCACTCAGCTCACCCCACTAATGAGGCAGTCACACACCTTTCCCCCACTCAGCTCACCCCACTAATGAGGCAGTCACACACCTTTCCCCCACTCAGCTCACCCCACTAATGAGGCTGTCACACATCTTTCCCCCACTCAGCTCAACCCACTAATGAGGCAGTCACACACCTTTCCCCCACTCAGCTCACCCCACTAATGAGGCAGTCACACACCTTTCCCCCACTCAGCTCACCCCACTAATGAGGCAGTCACACACCTTTCCCCACTCAGCTCACCCCACTAATGAGGCAGTCACACACCTTTCCCCCACTCAGCTCACCCCACTAATGAGGCAGTCACACACCTTTCCCCCACTCAGCTCACCCCACTAATGAGGCAGTCACACACCTTTCCCCCACTCAGCTCACCCCACTAATGAGGCAGTCATACACCTCCTCCCCCACTCAGCTCACCCCACTAATGAGGCAGTCACACACCTTTCCCCCACTCAGCTCACCCCACTAATGAGGCATTCACACACCTTTCCCCCACTCAGCTCACCCCACTAATGAGGCAGTCATACACCTCCTCCCCCACTCAGCTCACCCCACTAATGAGGCAGTCATACACTGTAAAAAATTCATGTAAAATAATAATAAACACCGACAAATGTAGTTGTTTCAACAAATTATGAACAACTGTTGTCTGTAGCTTGTGAGGTGTGGAAACACTTTGTTGCTTTTATGAATTTTGTCTTGCTGCTTTTTGTCCTATGTTGATCTGTCTGTATGCTACGTCTTGCTTGTCCTATGTTGCTATGTTGCTATGTCTATGGTGCTATTGTCTATATTGTAATTGTTTTTAATAACCTGCCCAGGGACTGCAGTTGAAAATTAGCCGGCTGGCTAAAACCGGCACTTTTACTGAAACGTTGATTAATGTGCACTGTCCCTGTAAAAATAAACTAAACTAAACTAAACTAAAACAAAACCAAAAAATATTGGGCCAAACTTAGTTCCAACTTCTGGTTCACAGCATTCCAATCTTCCTGCTACACCACCATGCCTGTGTCAAATATCAGTGATCTCTGACTATACTCTCATCATTGACTTTATTTTTCTTATTTAAGGAAGTTTAGGTTTTTCTGTAATGTTGTTGAGGCATATTACTTTGTTTTAATGCTACTCCTTATGATCAATTAAATAGTTTTTCTTGAGGGTACTTTTGACAGAGCTGAGATTTACTTTGAAGTGTAAAGTGACACATTACAGGTGAAATCAATTATTCACACAGACATGGAGTCGTAGCAGGAAGATTGGAATGCTGTGAACCAAAAGATTGTGACTTCAAATCCCACCTCTTACTCAGTACTTTGTTGAAGCACCTTTGGCAGCTATTACAGCCTTGAGTCATCTTGGGTATGACGCTACAAGCTTGCCACACCTGTATTTGGGGGGTTTCTCCCATTCTTCTCTGCAGATCCTCTCAAGCTCTGTCAGGTTGGATGAGGAGCATTGCTGCGTAGCTATTTTCAGGATGTTCAATCGGGTTCCAGTCCGGGCTCTGGCTGGGCCACTCAAGAACATTCAGAGACTTGTCTGAAGGCACTCCTGTGTTGTCTTGGCTGTGTGCATAGAGTTATTGTCCTGTTGGAAAGTGAACTGTCGCCCCAGTCTGAGTTCCTGAGCACTCTGGAGAAGGTTTTCACCAAGGATCTCTCTGTAATTTTCTCTGTTCATCTTTCCCTCAATCCTGACTTGTCTCCCAGTCAGTGCCGCTGAAAAATAATATAATAATAATATATAATAACATATGCCATTTAGCAGACGCTTTTATCCAAAGCAACTTACAGTCATGTCTGCGTACATTCTACGTATGGGTGGTCCCGGGAATCGAACCCACTACCCTGGCGTTACAAGCGCCATGCTCTACCAACTGAGCTACAGAAGAACCACTTCCCCACGGCATGAAGCTGCCACCACCATGCTTCACAGAAGGGAGGTTTCCTCCAGACCTGATGCAGTGATGGTTGTCCTTTTGAAGGTTCTCCCATCTCCACAGAGGAACTCTGAGTGACCATAGGTAGAGTGACCATTGGGTTCTTGATCACCTCCCTGACCAAGGCCCTTCTCCCCAGATGGCTCAGTTTGGCTTGTGGGCCAGCTCTAGGAAGAGTCTTGGTGGTTCAGAACTTCTTCCATTTAAGAATGATGGAGGCCACTGTGTTCTTTGGGACCTTCAATGCTACAGAAATGTTTTGGTACCCTTCCCAAGATCTGTGCCTTAACACAATCCAGTCTCGGATCTCTACGGACAATTCCTTCGACGTCATGGCTTGGTTTTTGCTCTGACATCAAATTGTATTTGTCACATGTGCCGAATACAACAGGTGTTGACCTTACAGTGAAATGATTACTTACAAGCCCTTAACTAACAATGCAGTTTTAAGAAAAATAAATGTTAAGTAATAAATAGAAGTAAATTCGACTCGCTGAAGAAAAAGTATTCCTCCCGTGAGTAAACGCTGTCCTGATGTCTAGAAGCTCTTTTCGGTCATAAGACCGAAAGTTATTTGTAATTTATTTTGTACATAATGTTTCTGCCAAAGGAAGGGGTCTGAATACTTTCCAAATGCACTGTATGTCAAATATGCAAATTGAAACATTGTATGTTAAAAGCATTGTGTGTGTAACTAATTCCACAGCCTTTCTTTAGGAAACAGGTCCAAATAATCATTTATTTCCAGTTGGATGAAAATATGAGACAATTTGAGCAAACATATTTGATGTTGACTGAATTTTTGCCCAAGTTTTCTCAAGTTGGAGCTGTTTTACTAAAAATGACATTCCCGTCGTATTTTGTTTCTGTAAGTATCATATATCCTCTTCTCCTCCAACTACAGCACATCTGCCCTAGCCTAGCTCCCTGCCCTAGCTCCCTGCCCTAGCCTAACTCCCTGCCCTAGCTCCCTACCCTAGCCTAACTCCCTGCCCTAGCCTAGCTCCCTGCCCTAGCTCCCTGCCCTAGCCTATCTCCCTGCCCTAGCCTAGTTCCCTGCCCTAGCCTAGCTCCCTACCCTAGCTCCCTGCCCTAGCTCCCTGCCCTAGCCTAACTCCCTGCCCTAGCCTAGCTCCCTGCCCTAGCCTAACTCCCTGCCCTAGCCTAACTCCCTGCCCTAGCTCACTACCCTAGCTCCCTGCCCTATCCTAACTCCCTGCCCTAGCTCCCTACCCTAGCTCCCTGCCCTAGCCTAACTCCCTGCCCTAGCTCCCTACCCTAGCTCACTGCCCTAGCCTAACTCCCTGCCCTAGCTCACTACCCTAGCTCCCTGCCCTATCCTAACTCCCTGCCCTAGCTCCCTACCCTAGCTCCCTGCCCTAGCTCCCTGCCCTGACTCCCTGCCCTAACTCCCCGCCTAGCCTAGCTCCCTGCCCTAGCCTAACTCCCTGCCCTAAATCCCTGCCCTAGCCTAGCTCCCTGCCCTAGGCTAGCTCCCTGTCCTAGCCTAACTCACTGCCCTAGCCTAGCTCCCGGCCGTAGCTCCATGCCCTAGCTCCCTCCCCTAGCTCCTTGCCCTAAGCTAGCTCCCTGCCCTAACCTAGCTCCCTGCCCTAACATAACTCCCTGCCCTCGCTCCCTGCCCTAGCTCCTTGCCCTAGCTCCCTGCCCTAACCTAACTCCCCGCCCTAACCTAACTCTAACTTGGCTCCCTGCCCAAACCTAACTCTGTGTACTGATCTAGCTCCCTGCCTGCCTGTCTCCTGCCTACTCAATGTTATGTAAGTGAGTGTCAGAGCACAGTACACCATCTGGGACCTCTTACTGTAGCTCTCTTACTCTCTCTCTCTCTCTCTCTCTCTCTTTCTCTCTCTCCACCTTTGAACCGGAGACAGGACAAGAGCCATCACTCACTCACTGGTGAGCCCAGACCTCACATTGCTGAGTGTTCCACAGACACTGCTCTAACACAGACAGAAAATGGTCAATTCATCCCAAATGGCACCCTGTTCCCTATTTAGTGCACTACTTTTGACCACAGCCTAAAGTAGTGTACTAAGGAAAAGGGTGCTATTTGGAGTACGACCTGGGAGAGAAGGCCTACATATATAGTAATTGATCCTGGGACCATTGATTCTACACTGGACACACTTATTTTGTATATACTGTTAACGACCTGTTTTAAAATCAGTATTGATTTCTGACTATCACTTATATAGGGAAATTAACTTTGATTCAATATAATTGATCATTTATAAAGGCTAAGGATGGACACAGTTTATTAAATTGCATCCATAATGGCATTTGTAATGTTAAAGACCATTAAATCAATATAATTGTCTTGACAGTTATGTATTTTATTCTGGAAATATCATTATTAGTGTCATAAAATCTAAATGCAGCTGTTATAAAAGTAGTCTACTGTAGTGGACCCCAGGAAGTGTAGCTGCTGCCTCTACAAGAGCAAATGGGGATTTTGTTTTTAAACAGAAGAAAAAAAAGATGTACTGTATTACTTTTGTTTCTGTAAGTATCACATATCCTTTTCACCCCATCCAGCTACAGCAAATATGCCCTACCATGACGTAGCTCCCTACCCTAGCTCCCTGACCTAGCCTAGCTCCCTGCCCTAGCTCCCTGACCTAGCCTAGCTCCCTGCCCTAGCTCCCTGACCTAGCCTAGCTCCCTGCCCTAGCTCCCTGACCTACCCTAGCTCCCTGCCCTAGCTCCCTGCCCTAGCTCCCTGACCTAGCCTAGCTCCCTGCCCTAGCTCCCTACCCTAGCTCCCTGACCTAGCCTAGCTCCCTGCCCTAGCTCCCTGACCTAGCCTAGCTCCCTGCCCTAGCTCCCTACCCTAGCTCCCTGACCTAGCCTAGCTCCCTGCCCTAGCTCCCTGACCTAGCCTAGCTCCCTGACCTAGCCTAGCTCCCTGACCTAGCCTAGCTCCCTTCCCTAGCTCCCTGCCCTAGCTCCCTACCCTAGCTCCCTGCCCTAGCCTAGCTCCCTGACCTAGCCAAGCTCCCTTCCCTAGCTCCCTGCCCTAGCTCCCTGCCTTAGCTCCCTGCCCTAGCCTAGCTCCCTGCCCGAGCTCCCTGCCCTAGCCTAGCTCCCTTCCCTAGCTCACTGCCCAAGCCTAGCTCCCTGCCCTAGCTCCCTGCCCTAGCTCCCTGCCTTAGCTCTCTTCCCTAGCCTAGCTCCCTGCCCTAGTTCCCTGCCCTAGCATAACACCCTTCACTAGCTCCCTGCCCTAGCCTAGCTCCTTGCACAAACCTAGCTCCCTGTCCTAGCCTATCTCCCTGTTCCAACCTAGCTCCCTGTCCTAGCCTACCTACCTGCCCTAGCCTAGCTCCCTGCCCTAGCCTAGCTCTCTGCCCTAGCTCCCTGCCCTAGCCTAGCTCCATTCATTAATCTAGCTCCCTAGCCTTGCTCCTTGTACTAACCTAGCCCCCTGCCCTAACCTAGCTCCCTGCCCTAGCCTAGCTCCCTTCCCCAGCTCCTTGCCTTAGCTCCCTGCCCTAGCCTAGCTCTCTGCCCTAGCCTAGCTCCCTGCCCTAACCTAGCTCCTTGTACTAACCTAGCTCCCTGCCCTAATCTAGCTCCCTGCCCTAGCCTAGCTCCATGCTCAAATCTAGCTCCCTGCCCTAATCTAGCTCCCTGCCCTAACCTAGCTCCTTGTACTAACCTAGCTCCCTGCCCTAATCTAGCTCCCTGCCCTAACCTAGCTCCATGCCCAAATCTAGCTCCCTGCCCTAACATAACTCCCTGCCCTCGCTCCCTGCCCTAGCTCCTTGCCCTAGCTCCCTGCCCTAACCTAACTCCCCGCCCTAACCTAACTCTAACTTGGCTCCCTGCCCAAACCTAACTCCGTGTACTGATCTAGCTCCCTGCCTGCCTGTCTCCTGCCTACTCAATGTTATGTAAGTGAGTGTCAGAGCACAGTACACCATCTGGGACCCCTGTCCCTCTTAATGTAGCTCTCTCTCTCACTCTCTCTCTGTGTCTCTCTCTCTGTCTCTCTCGCTCTGTCTGTCTCTCTCTCCCCCTCTCTCTCTCCCCCTCTCTCTCTCTGTCTCTCTCTCTCTCCTTCTCTCTGTCTCTCTCTCTCGCTCTCCTTCTCTCACGCTCTGTTTCTCTCCCTCTCTCTCGCTCTGTCTCTCTCTTTCTCCCTCTCTCTCTCTCTCTGGCTCTCTGTCTGTCTGTATGTCTGTCTCTCTCTCTCTCTCTCTCTCTCTCTCTCTCTCTCTCTGTCTCTTTCTCTCTCTCTCCACCTTTGAACCAGAGACAGGACAAGAGCCATCAGTCACTCACTTGTGAGCCCAGACCTCACATTGCTGAGTGTTCCACAGACACTGCTCTAACACAGACAGAAAACTGGGGATTCATCCCAAATGGCACCCTGTTCCCTATTTAGTGCACTACTTTTGACCACAGCCTAAAGTAGTGTACTAAGGAAAAGGGTGCTATTTGGAGCACGACCTGGGAGAGAAGGCCTACATATATAGTAATTGATCCTGGGACCATTGATTCCACACTGGATATACTTATTTTGTCTATAATGATAATGACTCGTTTTAAAATCAGTGTTGATTTCTGACTATCACTTATATAAATTAACTTAGTGTCATTCAATTCAATTTAATTGATCATTTATAAAGGCTAAGGATGGACACAGTTTATTTAATTGCATCCATAAAGGCATTTGTCATGTTAAAGACCCTTAAATCAATATAATAGTCTTTACAGTGTCATAATATCTAAACACAGCTGTTATAAAAGTAGTCTACTGTAGTGGACCACAGGAAGAGTAACTGCTGCCTCTACAAGAGCTAATCGGTATCCAAAAACGGAAACAAACTAACAATAAGTAGTAGTAACGCTATTATTACAGACTTCTGGCTGACGCCCCCAGGTGGTGCATCAAAGCTGGGAAAGAGATACTGAAAAATTGCATCTATCTCAAGGCTGATGTTAAACAGTCATCACTAACAAAGAAAGGCTGCTGCCTACAGACAGACTTTAAATTATTGACCACTTTAATAAATAGATCACTAGTCACTTTAATAAAGTTTACATATCTTGCATTACTCATCTCATATGTATATACTGTATTTTATAGCATCTATTGCATCTTGCCTATGCTGCTTGGTCATTGCTCATCCATATATTTATATGCACATTTTGTTATTCCATTCCTTTACTTAGATTTGTGTGTATTAGGTAGTTGTTGTGTAATTGTTAGATATTACTGCACTGTCGGAAATTTAAGCACAAGCATTTCGCTACACTCGCAATAACATCTGCTAACCACGTAATTTGATTGATGTTAGTTGGACTGCAGTCTACTGCATAACATCCTCTTTTATTTTTTTTGTCTCGTCCATTGTCTCCTATTCGAAATCTCCTTTCAGATGGATTTGATTTGATTTGAACCACTCACACCCTTGTCACAACAGAGTAATCAACGAGCGATGCCCGAGACACCCGTTGATTGTGAGTAACGTTTTCACAATGGAATTGACACCGGGGGCAGTACGAGGTGGGAGGGAGAATAATTCAATCCCAAATAAATAGTCTAGGATATCCTCGGAGAAAACCTACGAGATTAATCAAAGAGTGAGTTCAATCGCCATTCGCCCGTTGGCACAAAGAGAGACACATCTATGGGACGGCCACGGCAGCACAGTACAACCGTTTTCTCCTTCATTTCTATATACATTGGAAGAAACAAGAGGGACGCAACTTGCAATGGCAGAGTTGGAATTATGGCAATGACCAATAGTTTGAAATCAGAGAATAGCCTAATGAAACCGGAAAGTGAATTCAGAGAATAGATTAATGAAACAGAGAAGGTTCAAATCAGAGAATAGCATAATGACACGGAGAAGGAGAAATCAGAGCGTGTGGGACCAAAACAAAGAATATATTATATTTTAGGTCACGCATTGCTTTGACTCTCAAAGCACAACGGGAAAGAGCACAGCACACGGGCACGGGCACCGGGATTGCAGTTGAGCATTTGATTTGAGCTGCCGCCTTGCACAGCATGGAGAGAAAGAAACCTCTGCCCACTGGGCACAGACGTCAATGCAATGTCTATTCCAAGTTGGTTCAAAGTCATTTCATTGCGTGGTAACAACGTTGATTCAACCAGTGTGTGTTCAGTGTTCGTACTTCGTCCACTAAATACTTTCCAGGGCGATTTTTCTTCTTCTTGAAGTGGAAGATGGTGAAGTGACTACCTGGGGGTAAATAATCAACAATACTCGGCGGAAAGGTCCCTTCCCCGAGCGCAGGTGGATCCAGCTAAACGGTGGAACATGGTTTTTGGACGAGGACAGGAGCAACAACGCACCACAATAAACTCTGAACTACCAGTCTGCTACACCGTCAAAATGATAGGCCTAGCCATTCATTCCTAGATCTGCTTCTTGGTGTCCATATGATGCTAAATCGCTTCACAAACTGGATGTGTATCAGAACTTCAGTATGGTGAAAATGGAATAATCCAAGTGATGTGGCCACTGTAGAACGGACATTGAATGGGCGTGCAACGCACAAATCAATTTGCACTATAGGAGTGTAATCCTACTCAAATTATTATTTTGTTGGCTTTCCAAGCTTGCTTTTGTTGGAATAATACCTAGTCTTCTCATTTGGGCTATAATAGGTTGTAAGGATGTCTGAAGCACTCGCCCCAGCCCAGGCGCTCTACATCGGCATGGAGGTGGTGATTGCCGTCTTCTCCGTCCTGGGTAATGTGATGGTGGTCTGGGCAGTGAAAATTAACAAGTCGTTGAGAGACACAACATTCTGCTTCATCGTTTCTCTGGCCCTGGCGGATATCGCAGTGGGAGCGCTCGTCATCCCCTTGGCTATAACTATCAGCATCGGACTCCAAACTCACTTCTACAGCTGCCTAATGGTCGCGTGCACGGTGCTGGTACTGACGCAAAGTTCCATCCTGGCCCTCTTGGCCATTGCGATTGACCGCTATCTCAGGGTCAAGATTCCAACCAGGTAAACCCAAACCAGCTCATTGTGTCTTCTATGTACACTGACCATGCACAGGAGGTTGGTGGCACCTTAATTGGGGAGAAATGGCTAGTGGTAATGACTGGAGTGGAATTAGTGGAATGTATATCAAATATATCAAACACATGGTTTCCATTCTATTCACCCTGTTCCAGACATTATTATGAGCCAGTTCTCTCCTGTGCCATCCAGTTATAGGATATTATATTAGCAGGTGGATAAAATGCACTTACTGAGGATGATGAGGGTGCGGATGTAAGGAAAAGGTGATATGAGGGTGAAGGGAAGAAGGAGGTGATGAAGAGGGTGTAATGATGAGGAGCAG
>NC_060182.1:7395044-7430044 GCF_021184085.1 Oncorhynchus gorbuscha | reverse complement strand
TGTGTGTGTGTGTGTGTGTGTGTGTGTGTGTGTGTGTGTGTGTGTGTGTGTGTGTGTGTGTGTGTGTGTGTGTGTGTGTGTGTGTGTGTGTGTGTGTGTGTGTGTGTGTGTGTGTGTGTGTGCTATCTACACTAGACTGTGTGTGTGTGCGTGTGCGTGCGTGCGTGTGTGTGTGTGTGTGTGTGTTTGGGGTATACATCAGTACTGTTTGTGAATATTGAGATTTAGTAAACATTTTTAAACCATAAATCACTGTCATCGCTTCGAGCGAAAAATAAAACGATTGCAGTGGACGGAGGAGGTATGAAAGAGAAAGCATATCATGAGTATAGTTCTACATTTTATAGTTTTCTTTATGTTGAAAAGCTGTCATTTTTTTAAATGGGGGGGTGTTTAGCACGCACACTACTATGCTTTTCTTGTTTGTGGTGCAGCGAGTTAATGACACAAAGTTGACATTGTATTTTTATTGTCAATGTTTAATAAGAACCATTTTTTTAAGACCAAGTGAGATTCTCACAAACGTTTTTTGTGAATCACACTTTTTCTTGAAGCTATAAGTTTGTGGTGAACCAACTCCTTGTGTTATGGTGTAGGTGACTAACTCCATGTGTTATGGTATAGGTGACTAACTCCATGTGTTATCATACAGGTGACTAACTCCTTGTGTTATGGTATAGGTGACAAACTCCTTGTGTTATCATACAGGTGACTAACTCCTTGTGTTATGGTATAGGTGACAAACTCCATGTGTTATCATACAGGTGACTAACTCCATGTGTTATCATACAGGTGACTAACTCCTTGTGTTATGGTATAGGTGACTAACTCCTTGTGTTATGGTATAGGTGACTAACTCTATGTGTTATGGTATAGGTGACTAACTCCTTGTGTTATGATATAGGTGACTAACTCCTTGTGTTATGGTATAGGTGACTAACTCCTTGTGTTATCATATAGGTGACAAACTCCTTGTGTTATGGTATAGGTGACTAACTCCATGTGTTATTGTATAGGTGACTAACTCTATGTGTTATGGTATAGGTGACTAACTCCTTGTGTTATGATATAGGTGACTAACTCCTTGTGTTATGGTATAGGTGACTAACTCCTTGTGTTATCATATAGGTGACAAACTCCTTGTGTTATGGTATGGGTGACTAACTCTATGTGTTATGGTATAGGTGACTAACTCCCTGTGTTATGGTATAGGTGACTAACTCACTGTGTTATAGTATAGGTGACTAACTCCATGTGTTATGGTATAGGTGACTAACTCTATGTGTTATGGTATAGGTGACTAACTCCTTGTGTTATGGTATAGGTGACTAACTCCTTGTGTTATGGTATAGGTGACTAACTCTATGTGTTATGGTATAGGTGACTAAGTCCTTGTGTTATGGTATAGGTGACTAACTCCTTGTGTTATGGTATAGGTGACTAACTCTATGTGTTATGGTATAGGTGACATGTGTTATGGTATAGGTGACTAACTCTATGTGTTATGGTATAGGTGACTAACTCTATGTGTTATGGTATAGGTGACTAACTCTATGTGTTATGGTATAGGTGACTAACTCCATGTGTTATGGTATAGGTGACTAACTCTATGTGTTATGGTATAGGTGACTAACTCCATGTGTTATGGTATAGGTGACTAACTCTATGTGTTATGGTATAGGTGACTAACTCCATGTGTTATGGTATAGGTGACTAACTCTATGTGTTATGGTATAGGTGACTAACTCCTTGTGTTATGGTATAGGTGACTAACTCCTTGTGTTATGGTATAGGTGACTAACTCCTTGTGTTATGGTATAGGTGACTAACTCTATGTGTTATGGTATAGGTGACTAACTCCTTGTGTTATGGTATAGGTGACTAACTCTATGTGTTATGGTATAGGTGACTAACTCTATGTGTTATGGTATAGGTGACTAACTCTATGTGTTATGGTATAGGTGACTAACTCCATGTGTTATGGTATAGGTGACTAACTCTATGTGTTATGGTATAGGTGACTAACTCCATGTGTTATGGTATAGGTGACTAACTCTATGTGTTATGGTATAGGTGACTAACTCCATGTGTTATGGTATAGGTGACTAACTCTATGTGTTATGGTATAGGTGACTAACTCCTTGTGTTATGGTATAGGTGACTAACTCCTTGTGTTATGGTATAGGTGACTAACTCTATGTGTTATGGTATAGGTGACTAACTCCTTGTGTTATGGTATAGGTGACTAACTCCTTGTGTTATGGTATAGGTGACTAACTCTATGTGTTATGGTATAGGTGACTAACTCCTTGTGTTATGGTATAGGTGACTAACTCCTTGTGTTATGGTATAGGTGACTAACTCTATGTGTTATGGTATAGGTGACTAACTCCATGTGTTATGGTATAGGTGACTAACTCTATGTGTTATGGTATAGGTGACTAACTCCTTGTGTTGTGATATAGGTGACTAACTCCCTAACCGCCTGGTTTGTCTCTATCTCTACAGCTATAAGCGTGTGGTGACAAAGCAGCGAGCGGCCGTGGCGGTGGTGGTGTGTTGGACTGTGGCCTTCATCGTGGGCTTGACCCCCATGCTGGGCTGGAACAACCTCTGGAGGTAGATAGCTATGTATTTTAAATTAGTTTTGTGTTGTTTGCTAATTGCAATGTGACATTGTCCGTGTTCAAAACGGCTTCCTATTCTCTATATAGTGCACTACTTTAGACCAGGGCCCTATTCTCTATATAGTGCACTACTTTTGAACAGGGCCCCATAGGGTTGCCGTTTCATGCTCCCCAATTGTCCTTTCAATCGTGTATTTATAAATCATTAATCTATTCTAGTTCTGCTATTGATACTATGTATCTATAATCTACCCAATTCAAAGTAAATAACACCTCTCTCTATCTCACTCTCCCCTCCCCGTACCCTCTCATTTCAATTCAAGAAACATATGGTAACATTGCCAAAACAAGTGAAATAGATAATAAACAAAAGTGAAATAAACAATACAAATGAACAGTAAACATTACACTCACAGGAATTCCAAAATAATAAAGACATTTCAAATGTCATATTATGTATATACAGTGTTGTAACAATGTGCAAATAGTGAAAGTACAAAAGGGACAATTAATAAACATAAATATGGGTTGTATTTACAATGATGTTTGTTATTCACTGGCTGCCCTTTTCTTGTGGCAACAGGTCACACATATTGCTGCTGTGATGGCATTGTGGTGTTTCACCCAGTAGATATGGGACTTTATCAAAATTGGGTTTGTTTTCTAAATTCTTTGTGGATCTGTTGTCACGCCCTGGTCGAAGTATTTTGTGTTTATCTTCATGTATTGGGTCAGGCCAGGGTGTGGCATGGGGTTTTTGTATTGTGGTGTGTTTTGTCTTGGGGTTTTGGTGTTGGTATTGGGATTGTAGCTTAGTGGGGTATCTAGCAAAGTCTATGGCTGTCTGGAGTGGTTCTCAATCAGAGGCAGGTGTTTATCATTGTCTCTGATTGGGAACCATATTTAGGCAGCCATATTCTTTGAGTTTGTCGTGGGTGATTGTCCTTCGTGTCTTTGTTCCTGTCGCTGTGTTAGTTGACAAGTATAGGCTGTTTCGGTTTTCGTTACGTTTATTGTTTTTGTAGTGTTTGTGTTTATTCGTGTTTACGTTGATTATTAAACATGGATCGTAATCTACACGCTGCGGTTTGGTCCGACTCTCCTTCACACCTAGAAAACCGTTACATCTGTGTAATCTGAGTGAAATAAGTGTCTCTAATATTGTCATACAAGGCTATGCTCACTGAGTCTGTACATAGTCAAAGCTTTCCTTAAATTTGGGTCAGTCACAGTGGTCAGGTATTCTGCCACTGTTTAATCTCTGTTTAGGGCCAAGAAGCATCCTAGTTTGCTAAAAAAAAAAAGTTAATTCTTTCCAATGTGTCAAGTAATTATCTTTTTGATGTCTCATGATTTGGTTGGTTCTAATTATGTTGCTGTCCTGGGGCGCTGTCTGGACCAGCTTGCTTAGGGGACTTTTCTCCGGGTTCATCTCTGTAGGTGATGGCTGTGTTATGGAAGGTTTGGATATCGCTTCCTTTTATGTGGTTGTAGAATTTTAACTGCTCTTTTCTGGATTTTGATCATTAGCTGGTATCGGCCCAATTCTACTCTGCATCCATTATTTGGTGTTTTACGTTGTACACAGAGGATATTTTTGCAGAATTCTGCATGCAGTCTCAATTTGGCGTTTCTCCCATTTAGTGAATTCTTGGTTGATGAGCGGACCCCAGACCCCACAACCATAAAGGGCAATGGGTTCTATAACTGATTCAAGTATTTTTAGCCAGATCCCAATTGGTATGTCGAATTTGATGTTCCTTTTGATGGTGTTGAAGGCCCTTCTTGTCTTGTCTCTCAGCTTGTTCACAGCTTTGTGGAAGTTACCTGTGGCGCTGATGTTTATGCCAAGGTATGTATAGTTTTTTGTGTGCTCTAGGGCAACGGTGTCTAGATGGAATTTGTATTTGTGGTCCTGGCGACTGGACCTTTTTTGGAACACCATTATTTTTGTCTAATTGAGATTTGCAGCCAAGGCCCAGGTTTGGCAGAATTTGTGCAGAAGATCTAGGTGCTGCTGTAGGCCCTCCTTAGTTGCGGACAGAAGAACCAGATCATCAGCAAACAGTAGATATTTGACTTCAGATTCTAGTAGGATGAGGCCGGGTGCTGCAGACTGTTCTTGTGCCCTCACCAATTTGTTGATATATATTGTCACGCCTTGGTCAATATGTTTTGTGTTTTCGTTATATATTTTGGTCAGGCCAAGGTGTGACATGGGTTATGTGTTGTGTTCGTATTGGGGTTTTATAGCATTGGGATTGTGAATGATTAGGGGTGTGTCTAGTTAGGCTTGGCTGCCTGAGGCGGTTCTAAATCAGTGTCAGGTGATTCTCGTTGTCTCGGATTGGGAACCGTATTTAGTAGCCTGAGTTTCACTTTGTATTTTGTGGGTGATTGTTCCTGTCTCTGTGTAGTGTTCACCAGATAGGCTGTAATAGGTTTCTCGTTCCGTTTGTTGTTTTTGTATATGTTATAGTTATTTCATGTTACGCTCTTCATTCATTAAAGTCATGAGTAACAAACACGCTGCATTTCGGTCCGACTCTCTTTCGACAAACGAAGAACGCCGTTATATATGTTGAAGAGGGTGGGGCTAAAGCTGCATCCCTGTCTCACCCACGGCCTTGTGGAAAGAAATGTGTGTTTTTGCCCATTTTAACCGCACACTTGTTGTTTGTGTACATGGATTTTATAATGTCTTATATTTTTCCCCAACACCACTTTCCATCAATTTGTATAGCAGACCTCCATGCCAAATTGAGTCTTTTATAAAGTTTTTTATAAATCAACAAAGCATGTTTAGACTTTGCCTTTGTTTTGCTTTGTTTGCTTGTCAATTAAGGTGTGCAGGGTGAATACGTGGTCTGACGTACTGTAGTTTGGTACAAAGCCAATTTGACATTTGCTCAGTACATTGTTTTCACTGAGGAAATGTACAAGTCTGCTGTTCACCCCCTTTTGTCTTCCTCCCGACAGGCTGCAGCAGAACGGTTCCCTGAACGAGGATCTCATCATCACCTGTCAGTTTGAGAACGTAATCAGCATGGACTATATGGTCTACTTCAACTTCTTCGGCTGGGTATTATAACATCTCTATGTAGTATATCAGCTGGGTATTATAACATCTCTATGTAGTATATCAGCTGGGTATTATAACATCTCTATGTAGTATATCAGCTGGGTATTATAACATCTCTCCTTATGTAGTATATCAGCTGGGTATTATAACATCTCTCCTTATGTAGTATATCAGCTGGGTATTATAACATCTCTCTTTATGTAGTATATCAGCTGGGTATTATAACATCTCTCTTTATGTAGTATATCAGCTGGGTATTATAACATCTCTCTTTATGTAGTATATCAGCTGGGTATTATAACATCTCTCTATATGCAGTATATCAGCTGGGTATTATAACATCTCTCTTTATGTAGTATATCAGCTGGGTATTATAACATCTCTCTATATGCAGTATATCAGCTGGGTATTATAACATCTCTCTTTATGTAGTATATCAGCTGGGTATTATAACATCTCTCTATATGTAGTATATCAGCTGGGTATTATAACATCTCTCTTTATGTAGTATATCAGCTGGGTATTATAACATCTCTCTATATGCAGTGTATCTTATGTTCATAAGACTTGAGGTCAGGGCATCTGATGTTGTTTGTTGAACTAAAGCATTTCAGGGATACATGTATTGCTATTTAGTAGCTCTGTAGCTCAACTAGTGCATGGGGTAAAACATGGTACTGGAGATAACCTGGACTGGACTATTTTCCACTACAGGTGCTGCCTCCTTTACTCCTCATGCTGGTCATTTACACAGAGATCTTCTACATGATCCACAAGCAACTCAACAAGAAGGTGAGGTGACCACCACCCTCCTCCACTTCCATGTAGCCTCGCCCCACCTCTGTTTGTGATATCTTGCCAATTCCTTGTCACTCATTGTCATGCCGAACAGGAGACTTCCATAAGTCATAAGTCTCAATAGTCACACCCGACTGACTACCTCATCCCCATATTATTACTTACACTCTTGCTCTTTTGCACCCCAGTATCTCCACTTGCACATCATCATCTGCACATCTATTACTCCAGTATTAATGCTAAATTGTAATTATTTTCACCTCTAGGGCCTGTTTATTGCCTACCTCCCTACTCTTCTACATTTCCACACACTGTACATAGATTTTTCTATTTTTATTTTACTTTGTGTTATTGACTGTACGTTTGTTTATGTGTAACTCTGTGTTTTTGTCGCACTGCTTTGCTTTATCTTGGCCAGGTCGCAGTTGTAAATAGGAACTTGTTCTCAACTGGCCTACCTGGTTAAATAAAGGTGTTCTCAACTGGCCTACCTGGTTAAATAAAGGTGTTCTCAACTGGCCTATCTGGTTAAATAAAGGTGTTCTCAACTGGCCTACCTGGTTAAATAAAGGTGTTCTCAACTGGCCTACCTGGTTAAATAAAGGTGTTCTCAACTGGCCTACCTGGTTAAATAAAGGTGTTCTCAACTGGCCTACCTGGTTAAATAAAGGTGTTCTCAACTGGCCTACCTGGTTAAATAAAGGTGTTCTCAACTGGCCTACCTGGTTAAATAAAGGTGTTCTCAACTGGCCTACCTGGTTAAATAAAGGTGTTCTCAACTGGCCTACCTGGTTAAATAAAGGTGTTCTCAACTGGCCTACCTGGTTAAATAAAGGTGTTCTCAACTGGCCTACCTGGTTAAATAAAGGTGTTCTCAACTGGCCTACCTGGTTAAATAAAGGTGTTCTCAACTGGCCTACCTGGTTAAATAAAGGTGTTCTCAACTGGCCTACCTGGTTAAATAAAGGTGTTCTCAACTAGCCTACCTGGTTAAATAAAGGTGTTCTCAACTGGCCTACCTGGTTAAATAAAGGTGAAATCAAATTAAAAAGAAGGAGATGGCAGAAACAAGGAGATGGCAGAAACAGACTCGAACCAAGGTCACTAGATGATCTATCTAGGGGAAATGGATCCCCTATAAAAGCTATATCAATTATTATTTGTTATTTACAATAATACATTATTAAAGGTAATCTTTATTCTTACAGGCTTGCACCACCAACCACACCGATCCCAACAAGTACTACAACAAGGAACTCAAACTGGCCAAGTCCCTGGCCCTGGTCCTCTTCCTGTTCGCCATCAGCTGGCTTCCCCTCCACATCATCAACTGCATCACGTTGTTCTGTCCGACCTGCGACAAACCCCTGTTCCTGATCTACATCGCTATATTACTCACGCACGGCAACTCAGCCGTCAACCCCATCGTCTCGCCTTCCGCATCAAGAAGTTCCGAGACGCTTTCCTGAAGATCTGGAAGCAGTACTTCTGTTGTAAGGACGTACCCGCCATCTTGAACCAGCCTAGTGAGAAGGATAGGAAAGAGAACCAGAATGGCAACGGAAACGGGAATCCTAATCCGAACAGAGACTCACAGCCAGCTCTATTGCCACCACAACAAGGGCAGCAGCCTTCACTAGAGCAGATGCAGGAGGTCAAGCCCCAACGGCCACAGTCTCACAATGATGACCCAACACAGTAGAAACCCCCAATGGAGCTCAACAATATCTAACTAACCCCGGGAAACAGAAGGGAGTTTCTACATTGATGTGTCAGAAACCCTATGCGTTACTATGTCTTGGGAGATGAGTAGAGGTTGTTTAACAGGAGTCAGAGGCATCCTCATAGTCATTCTGAATGTATAGCTAGCTACCAATGGAGGAGTGTGACATGGTGAAAGAAAAGTTTAACCAGTTTACTTTTTGTACCTTGCACCTGAAAGTCATTGGATGTGTTGTGTTTACACCTTTTTTGAATGAGTGTGTGGCATGTTACCGACTGAATGGAAGGATTCAGGAGCAGAGTTTGGCGACTTGCAGGACTTGTAAAGATATCTTACAGACTGTGAAATCACATTTGAACAGGCGGAGGTGTATTTGAGTTTGAGGCAGAGGAAAAAACATTGAAAAGGAGTATCAGGGTTTATACGGTAAAAACATTGAAAAGGTGTATTAGGGTTTATACGGTAAAAACAATGAAAAGGAGTATTAGGGTTTATACGGTAAAAACATTGAAAAGGAGTATTAGGGTTTATACGGTAAAAACATTGAAAAGGAGTATTAGGGTTTATACGGTAAAAACAATGAAAAGGTGTATTAGGGGTTATACGGTAAAAACATTGAAAAGGAGTATTAGGGTTTATACGGTAAAAACAATGAAAAGGTGTATTAGGGTTTATACGGTAAAAACATTGAAAAGGAGTATTAGGGTTTATACGGTAAAAACAATGAAAAGGTGTATTAGGGTTTATACGGTAAAAACATTGAAAAGGTGTATTAGGGTTTATACGGTAAAAACATTGAAAAGGAGTATTTAGCCCCATGGTGGAGGTGTCATACCCATAAAAGCTAGAGGTCAAACAGGTAAATGGTTCCAATCATTTTTCCACCATTCATTTTTCCCACAGGGGATTTTAGAAACACTTCAAATAAGGGCAGTGTTTCATGTAGGTTTACCCTGGCGTGATGTTTTGATTACCATGTAAATCTCTCTCGGACAAGGTGACTTTTATCAACATATTCGACTCTATTTACTCTCAGAATTGAAAATGCTAATTAGCATCAAAGTAGAAATCCCTGCAGGTCATCTCTATCTGACACCTTTGCTAACAGGTATTGTGTCAATATAAAACTTGCACAAGACAGTAAACAGAATTGTCCATTTAAAGAAATGTAGCCAATTTATTAATTACTACATTAGGCTAACATTGACCCTGCTGGTCATCTATGAACGTTTGAACATCTTGGCCATGTAATTGTTATATTTCTCAATCCGGCACAGCCAGAAGAGGACTGCCCCCCGCCCTCATAGCCTGGTTCCTCTCTGGGTTACTTCCTAGGTTCCTGCCTTTCTAGGGAGTTTTTCCTAGCCACCGTGCTTCTACATCTCCATTGCTTGCTGTTTGGGGTTTTAGGCTGGGTTTCTGTATAGCACTTTGTGACATCAGCTGATGTAAAAAGTGCTTTATGAATAATTTTGATAGATTGATTCATAGTTAATCCAGAGATTCTTACCTTAGCCTCGATTCCGCAGTCTCATCCAGATCAACATGCCATTTTTAGTTCTTTATGCTAGACACACTGGCATTTAATTCTGAGGCTATGAAAATTGATCTAATTCACCTTATTCTAGAGAGATTTACATGGCAATCAAAACGTCACGCCAGGGTAAGCCTACACGAAACACAGACCTTATTTTAAGTGTTTTTTAAAATCCCCTATGAAAAAAATGTTTGGTGGAAAAACGATTGGAACCATTTCCCTCTTTGACCGTTTGGTTTTATGGGTATTATGACTCATTCTGTGGTACTCTATTAGGGTTTATGTGGTAAAAAAAAACATTGAAAAGGAGTATTAAAGTTTATACTGTAAAAACACTGAAAATAATTATTAGGGTTTATATGCTAAAAAAGGGTAATGAAAAATTTGCAATAATGTAAGGGCATTATTCAATCAGACCAGATTTAGGAGGTGTCAGAGGTGAAACTGCTTTAGAGCTGTCAAGTCCACAAGCAGCTCCTGGAATTATATCTATAGCGGACATTACCACTGGCTACACGGAATCCTATGTAGCCTTGTTTACCGATTCGAATGTTAGATGTAATCTAGGCTGATAGAAATCCTCATTAT
Organism: Oncorhynchus gorbuscha; assembly: GCF_021184085.1. Taxonomy (NCBI): domain Eukaryota; kingdom Metazoa; phylum Chordata; class Actinopteri; order Salmoniformes; family Salmonidae; genus Oncorhynchus; species Oncorhynchus gorbuscha. The sequence goes on along the minus strand of NC_060182.1, from coordinate 7,419,689 downwards.
TTTGTATAATGATTTTCAATTTGAGCATCATCTATATAGCCTAGACTTTCTCGTTCTGAACTTCTAACGTGAATGGGAGGGGTGTCGCTTCGTGACAATGATCAAGAGCAGTTGCACCGATTTGACAGCTCCGACGTAATTACACCTCAGACACAGCAACAACATCAGCTATAATACGGGTTTCGGCTATCGCCAGTTAACGCTTGATCTGATTGAATCTAGGCCTAAATCTCTTTGATAATGAGACATCTTAATAACAAACTGATCTGGAGACACTAAGCTTCAATTCACAGTTAACAGAACAGTGGATCTTTATGACATTGTGAAATTGAAAAGGAACTGGAAGTTGATGTGATTCTCATCACAAAATGTGCAAAATACAACACTGACTGTGAGGTTAATCAATGTCACGTTCTCAAAATGTTTTACATTTTACCATGTACAAAGATGGCTTATAAACCGAAACAAAATAATCTTATGTTTTTTTTTGTATTATTTAAAAAATAAAATACATTTTTAATTTAACTAGACTAGTCGGTTAAGAACAAATACTTATTTACAATTGACGGCCTACACCGGGTCAAACCCGGAAGACGCTGGGCCAATTGCATCATGGGACTCCCAGTCACAGCCGGATGTGATACATCCTGGATAAAACAACATGAAAATGTGACTTAAAAGGGTTACAGATGTTCCAATTGTCAAACGATAAGGTTCATCTTCCTGCTGTTCATTAAACTGAATTGATTTGAGCTGAGAAAGGCGTAATATGAATGTAAGGATGTGAATGTGAATTAAATGTGGCAGCTAGTCAGCTATGAATGGACACATATCTTGATTCAGGGTCTTAAGACACAAGAAGCACAGCAGAGGAATGAGTGGAGCTTTGTTTCCCTCTCCCTCCCCTCTACACCTCTCCCTCCCCTCTACACCTCTCCCTCCCATCTACACCTCTCCCTCCCATCTACACATCTGCTCTCCTCTCCCTCCCTTCTACACATCTGCTCTCCTCTCCCTCCCCTCTACACCTCTGCTCTCCTCTCCCTCCCTTCTACACATCTGCTCTCCTCTCCCTCCCCTCCACCTCTGCTGTCCTCTCCCTCCCCTATACACCTCTGCTGTCCTCTCCCTCCCCTCTACACCTCTGCTGTCCTCTCCCTCCCCTCTACACCTCTGCTCTCCTCTCCCTCCCCTCCACCTCTGCTGTCCTCTCCCTCCCCTCTACACCTCTGCTCTCCTCTCTCTCCCCTCTACACCTCTGCTCTCCTCTCCCTCCCCTCTACACCTCTGCTCACCTCTCTCTCCCCTCTACACCTCTGCTCTCCTCTCCTCTCCCTCCCCTCTACACCTCTGCTATCCTCTCCCTCCCCTCTACACCTCTCCTCTCCCTCCCCTCTACACCTCTGCTCTCCTCTGCCTCCCCTCTACACCTCTGCTCTCCTCTCCCTCCCCTCCACACCTCTGCTCTCCTCTCCCTTACCCTCTACACCTCTGCTCTCCTCTCCCTCCCCTCTACACCTCTGCTCACCTCTCTCTCCCCTCTACACCTCCCCTCTCCCTCCCCTCTACACCTCTGCTTACCTCTCTCTCCCCTCTACACCTTTCCTCTCCTCTCCCTCCCCTCTACACCTTTCCTCTCCTCTCCCTCCCCTCTACACCTTTCCTCTCCCCTCTCCCTCCCCTCTACACCTTTCCTCTCCTCTCCCTCCCCTCTACACCTCTGCTCTCCTCTCCCTCCCCTCTACACCTCTCGGAGGACAAACGATAAGGACAAAAATGTGTCTGACATGACGGTTTTGTAACTCCTCAATTTGAATTATTCCTCCCCTCCCTCCTTCCTCTGCCATCGCTCCCTCCAATACTACATTCCTCCCTCCCTCCCTCCTTCCTCTGCCATCGCTCCCTCCAATACTACATTCCTCCCTCCTTCCTCTGCCATCGCTCCCTCCAATACTACATTCCTCCCTCCCTCCTTCCTCTGCCATCGCTCCCTCCAATACTACATTCCTCCCTCCCTCCTTCCTTCCTCTGCCATCGCTCCCTCCAATACTACATTCCTCCCTCCCTCCTTCCTCTGCCATCGCTCCCTCCAATACTACATCCCTCCCTCCCTCCTTCCTCTGCCATCGCTCCCTCCAATACTACATTCCTCCCTCCCTCCTTCCTCTGCCATCGCTCCCTCCAATACTACATTCCTCCCTCCCTCCGCCCAATAATGCTGATCTGCTACAGAGAAGAGAGAGAGAAAGAGAGAAAGAGGCACATGGGAGGGGCTAGGGGGATTCATTCCAACTGAAGGAGCTTTTGAAGAATATTCTCTCTAGCCCTTCCTTTCAGGGCCTGGTATCTGTGTGTGTGATTGGCTGTGGATGGGGGATGACAGCATAGAGAAGATGCTCTTAAGAAGCGTTTATCCCTCTTCTGAAACCAGCTGGAGATAAGAGTTGCTTGGCTTTTTGATCCCACTCTCTCTGCTCTCTACAACTTCTCTGTGTGAATGTCCCAAATGGCTCCCTGGGGTGCCATTTGGGACTCAGTCATACATTAATCGTATTCAAGACTACATGCCACTGAACGGGGCCATTTCTTCGGGCCACGGCCTTAATCAGTGTTTTAATCTGTCTGGACAAACTGACTGACTGACTGGCTGAGGATTCAACATGGAAATTCAGATTCAGACTGTATCTATAGAATTACTGTATCTAGCTCAACTGTTTTTTGCTTTGTTTGCATAATGCTTGTACGTAGCCTGTTTGGCCGGTTGCCTGTTTTTGTGTTATCATGCCAACTTGTTGTCACTCACTGTCATGCCTTAATGACAGCTACGGATTTGAAAAGAGCACAGATCTGGGATCAGGCTAGCACAGATCTGGGATCAGGCTAGCACAGATATGGGATCAGGCTAGCACAGATCTGGGATCAGGCTAGCACAGATCTGGGATCAGGCTAGCACAGATCTGGGATCAGGCTAGCTTGGAATGGCATCCTGCACGTCCTTCTTTCTTTGGATAATTTTTTTTTTGCCATTGTTTGTGTCTCAATTGGCATCCTGTTCGCCTATAGAGTACACTACTTTCATCCAGGGCCCTTTGGCCTATGGTAGTGCATAGGGCTACGGTCAAAACTAGTGCACTATATCAGGAATAGGGTGCCATTTGTAATGCACGCATCATATTTGACCACACTCGCTGTTGGTACAGTGTGAGGAGGAGAATGTATTATATTGAAGTTTATTGTACAGTATGTAGAGTCTAAATATGTTTTTCTTTACCTTTATTTAACTAGGCAAGTCAGTGAAGAAGACATTCTTATTTTCAATGATGGCCTAGGAACAGGGGAGGGGGTTAACTGCGTTCTTTCAGGGGCAGAATGACAGAATTATACCTTGTCGGCTCGGAGATTTGATCTTTACAACCTTCTTGGTAACTAGTCCAACGCTCTAACCACAAGGCTACCTGCCACTCCAAACGACTATATGACTGATGCCCAGACTGTGTCTAATGATGCTTTAGGCAGTAGGTGTTTATATGTAATACTGAGATTTTATCATAACCATTATCTCTATCCAATGGGTGCATACTGAAATAATCAGGGCCCGTATTTACCACAAAGTGTCTCAGAGTAAGAGTGCTGATCAAGGATCAGGTCCTTCCTTGTCCATGTAATCTTATTTATAATGATCTGAAAGGCTAAACTGATCCTAGATCAGCACAGCTACACTGAGACTGTGAATGCAGACCCAGTTGTGTTAAATGTAAAGGGAAAATTGTTTTAACTTTAATCAACCTGCTGCCTGTATATTGATGTGATGATGAGATATGTATTTAAATATCACACTTGGAGAATAAAATGTTTAAAATGACTGAATAAATGATGATAATATCATGTTCTTCAACAGTCCTTAACTACTGTAACTTACCTCATTTGCACTCACTGTATATAGAACTTTTGTTTTCTTTTGTTCTACTGTATTATTGACTGTATGTTTTGTTTATTCCATGTGTAAATCTGTGTTGTTGTGTGTGTCGAATTGCTACGCTTTATCTTGGCCAGTTCGCAGTTGCAAATGAGAACTTGTTCTCAACTAGCCTACCTGGTTAAATAAAGGTGAAATAAAAAATGTAAAAATTTAAAAAATGTTACTGGTGCCATGTAGAGATAATGGTGTAATGTTACTGGTGCCATGTAGAGATAATGGTGTAATGTTACTGGTGCCATGTAGAGATAATGGTGTAATGTTACTGGTGCCATGTAGAGATAATGGTGTAATGTTACTGGTGCCATGTAGAGATAATGGTGTAATGTTACTGGTGCCATGTAGAGATAATGGTGTAATGTTACTGGTGCCATGTAGAGATAATGGTGTAATGTTATTGGTGCCATGTAGAGATAATGGTGTAATGTTATTGGTGCCATGTAGAGATAATGGTGTAATGTTACTGGTGCCATGTAGAGATAATGTTGTAATGTTACTGGTGCCATGTAGAGATAACGTTGTAATGTTACTGGTGCCATGTAGAGATAACGTTGTAATGTTACTGGTGCCATGTAGAGATAATGTTGTAATGTTACTGGTGCCATGTAGAGATAATGTTGTAATGTTACTGGTGCCATGTAGAGATAATGTTGTAATGTTACTGGTGCCATGTATAGATAATGGTGTAATGTTACTGGTGCCATGTAGAGATAATGGTGTAATGTTACTGGTGCCATGTAGAGATAACGTTGTAATGTTACTGGTGCCATGTAGAGATAATGGTGTAATGTTATTGGTGCCATGTAGAGATGATGTTGTAATGTTACTGGTGCCATGTAGAGATAATGTTGTAATGTTACTGGTGCCATGTAGAGATAACGTTGTAATGTTACTGGTGCCATGTAGAGATAATGGTGTAATGTTACTGGTGCCATGTAGAGATAATGGTGTAATGTTACTGGTGCCATGTAGAGATAATGTTGTAAAGTTCTTGGTGCCATGTAGAGATAATGTTGTGCATCCTATGAACTAATATGGGTGGATAGGAATGCAAAGCTACGGGTAATTTACCAACGTTATGTTAATTTCAGTAATGTTGGTAATTAATAGAAAATATATGGCAATCTATCGTAACTTTGGTAATTTATATTTGAATGACTTTGTAAAAAAAAGTCTGCTTCAATGGAAAATAGCCTAATTAATGACAAAAGCATCTAATCAACAATGGCATTATTTTACATTTTCTCTGCAACTCGTCCAACTATTGATGCTAAAACAATGGCAACAAATACATATTGACATAGTAAAATAAATAAAAGTGTGTAAAAAAAAAATATATATATATATATTTAATTCCCGAAACCCTCATATTAAACAACCAATGGTATTCACTTAATTGCTGATTTATATGTGGTATAGGGTTTTACAGCTTTGTCATTCCATTGTTTTATTTTTAAATCCTATTATTGAATGATTTCATATATTTTACAGAGAGCGGGCCAGAGTAAATAACAGACACCTGTGATAATCTGAAGTACCCCCAAAAGGGCATCTAGATGCCTCTTGTAATAGATTACATCAAATCCTTGAAATATTCTACAATTCCGGTAGTTTACTGGTACACTTTGAAGGTTTACGGTAATATAACCTTCCTTTACAACCCTAGCTCTGGGCAAAAGCAGGTTTACGGTAATATAACCTTCCTTTACAACCCTAGCCCTGGGCAAAAGCAGTGTCCACATCACTACTGTTGCTAGGTGATCACTGATGATCAACAGCTACTTAAAGCTTCCAGAAAGAACAGAGACCTATAGAAACAGACAGTATGTAATGTCATGTAAAAATGTAGCATGCCAGCATTCTGTGCATTATACCTCCATAAGCAAGCAAGCATTACTTTGGAAACATTACAGCATGTTGGCCAAGAGAACAGTATTATATGAAGGCATTAGAGATCTGTACATACGAACACCAAAGCATACAGGAAAGGTATTTAACCAGTTAAGTGTCGGTGGTTCTTGCTAACTAACGTCACACTTCCATTGGAATGTATTGTGGAACTCTACTTATCAATGGCATTCAAAATCAAGCACATGATACTGATGTGAGCATGGTGCAGAGAGCATATCTTATTATTAGTCACAGTGGCGTAGCCAGAAATTCGGGAAGGTGGATGGTCCTACGAAAATTTGGATGGGCCAAAAATTACTTTCAAAAGTGCAGTTTTATAGCTAATCTCATGCTATTCTACACGTTTTGCAATGTGGCTGAGAGAAAATGTTGCTTTTTTTAAGCTAATTTCCTGCAATTCTACACATTTTGACAATGGGAAAAATGGGCAGGTTTGTTGTTAATATTACCTCAGTTTTTATCCTATCACATCGAATTAAACTCTGTAACTGTTCCAAAGTGTAATATTAATAACTTCACCAGGCTCAAAGGGATATTATCAGTGTCTGCTTCTTTTTTTTTGACCCATCTACCAATAGGTGCCCTTCTTTACAAGTCATTTGAAAACCTCCCTATTGATGAATCTGTGTTTGAAATTCACTGCTCAACTGAGGGACCTTAAAGATAATTGTATTTGTGCGGTACAGAGAGGAGGTAGGCAATCAAAAATCCTTTTAAACACTATTATTGCAGACAGAGTGAGTCCTTGCAATTTATGATGTGACTTGTTCAGCACTTCTTTTTTTTTTGTAATAAAATACAAATAATATCCCGTTTGGAACACTGACAAGTAAAAGAGCATAAAAATAATATAAATAAATAAAACAAAAATGTGTTTATTTATTTTGCTCAATCTGATTGTGTGGGCCTGGCCCAACCATGCCTAAACCCCAGATTAATTACCACTTCCTGACTCATAATTACCAGAATGATAATCAACAGGTCCACAACAGGTTAATGGTAATAGTGGCTAGGTAGCTGCTGTCTAAATCACTTATTATCCAATATGTGATACAGCAAGGCAGTGCGATGGGCGCTTGGATGCTTATGAGATAAGAGTTATTGCTTGGTTGAGCAGTCAAATTCTGTTCCGGGGTCTCTGACTGAATGCAAAGAACATCTGGGTACAAGGTGTGTGTGTGTGTGTGTGTGTGTGTGTGTGTGTGTGTGTGTGTGTGTGTGTGTGTGTGTGTGTGTGTGTGTGTGTGTGTGTGTGTGTGTGTGTGTGTGTGTGTGTGTGTGTGTGTGGTGGGTGGGTGGGTGGGTGGGTGGGTGGGTGTGTGTGGTGGGTGGGTGGGTGGGTGGGTGGGTGGGTGGGTGGGTGGGTGTGTGTGTGTGTGTGGGGGTGGGTGGGTGGGTGTGTGGGTGGGTGGGTGGGTGGGTGGGTGTGTGGGTGGGTGTGTGTCTATGAATGAATGCAAAGAATCGCTGGATATTTGAGGGGCATCTTGATGTTTCCCCTAGCCTAAGTCCCAGATCTGTTTGTGCTGTCTTGCCTTCTCCATGACAGCAGTGGAGTTAGCAAGACAGCACAAACAGATCTGGGACTCAGGCTAGCCAGACCATGGGGTTCTTGTGATAACAAGAACAACAAACCCCACAGCAGAATCTCATGTCATTTTCTCCTGCTTTTAAAATCCATATGTCAGAGAATGTAGCAGACATCATTATTATTATCGGTTTATAATTATACTACAGATTGGTCTGGTTTATAATTATACTACAGATTGGTCTGGTTTATAATTATACTACAGATTGGTCTGGTTTATAATTATATTACAGATTGGTCTGGTTTATAATTATATTACAGATTGGTCTGGTTTATAATTATACTACAGATTGGTCTGGTTTATAATTATACTACAGATTGGTCTAGTTTATAATTATACTACAGATTGGTCTGGTTTATAATTATACTACAGATTGGTCTGGTTTATAATTATACTACAGATTGGTATGGTTTATAATTATACTACAGATTGGTCCGGTTTATAATTATACTACAGATTGGTCTGGTTTATAATTATACTACAGATTGGTCTGGTTTATAATTATACTACAGATTGGTCTGGTTTATAATTATACTACAGATTGGTCTGGTTTATAATTATACTACAGATTGGTCTGGTTTATAATTATACTACAGATTGGTCTGGTTTATAATTATACTACAGATTGGTCTGGTTTATACCATGAAGGTCGATGGTTCTTTTTCAATATTCCAGGTGTTTTACATGTAAGGTATAATCAATGAGGGGCTGTGGAGTTCTATGCAAATAGGAGTCAATCCATAGCAATGGGATTCAAGTTTCAGACCATGAAAATGTCCCAAGTCACACCCTATCACCTACATAGTGCACTACTTTTAACCAGGGCCCAGAGCTGAGTAGTGCACTGTGTAGGTGATAGGGTGCCATTTAGGGCACATGACTTGTTATCTTATCTTAGCAGCCCTTCCCGAGCAAATTCCTCCTGTTTCTGGGTAAGAGTGGATATCGTTTTAAGGTCCTTCTGTTTCTGGGTGAAAGTGGAGATATCGTGTTAAAGTCCTTCTGTTTCTGGGTGAGAATGGAGATATCGTGTTAAAGTCCTTCTGTTTCTGGGTGAAAGTGGAGATATCGTGTTAAGGTCCTTCTGTTTCTGGGTGAAAGTGGAGATATCGTGTTAAAGTCCTTCTGTTTCTGGGTGAGAGTGGAGATATCGTGTTAAAGTCCTTCTGTTTCTGGGTGAAAGTGGAGATATCGTGTTAAAGTCCTTCTGTTTCTGGGTGAGAATGGATATCGTGTTGAAGTCCTATTTCTGGGTAAGAGTGGATATCGTGTTGAAGTCCTTCTTTCTCTGGGTGAGAGTGGATATCGTGTTGAAGTCCTATTTCTGGGTAAGAGTGGATATCGTGTTGAAGTCCTTCTTTCTCTGGGTGAGAGTGGATATCGTGTTGAGGTCCTATTTCTGGGTAAGAGTGGATATCGTGTTGAAGTCCTTCTTTCTCTGGGTGAGAGTGGATATCGTGTTGAAGTCCTATTTCTGGGTAAGAGTGGATATCGTGTTGAAGTCCTTCTTTCTCTGGGTGAGAGTGGATATCGTGTTGAAGTCATGTTTCTGGGTGAGAGTGGAGATATCGTGTTGAAGTCCTGTTTCTGGGTGAGAGTGGAAATCGTGTTACGGTCAAGAGTATAGATAAGAGGATGAGGAAATAGCTACAGCCCTTCACATTAGTGAAGCATCTCAAATGGCCCCCTACTCCCTTCATAGTGCACTACTTTCAACCAGGGCCAGTAGGGACGCATCCCATATCATTAGAGCACCAAGGAAAGGAAACGGTGACCTTTCGCTCAACTGACCTATTGGCTCCATTAATGTGGGTTTAGAAACCAACCAGAAACTACAGTTCCACAGGAGGGAGAAGAGGGAGAGGGGGGGGGGGTGGATTCTACCTTTCTCCTTTTTCAACCATCTTGTTTGTTGTTCACATTCTTTCTGAGGTTAACTTAAAGTCCTTCAGTCCAAAGTGAAGGACTTCTCTCACAGCTAGTCAGACTTTATTTGCAACTTGTATCCTAATGACGTCATTGTTTAGGATAAAATGCCCTCCACCTTGTATTGTACACAGATGGCTTATGAACCAAAACAAAATAAACATATATACTTTTTAATAATATATATATATATATATATATATATATATATATATATTACCTTTATTTAACTATGCAAGTCAGTTAACAACAAATTATTATTTACAATGACGGCCTACACCGGCCAAACCGACGCTGGGCCAAATTGTGTACCGCCCTATGGGACTCCCAATCACGGCCGGTTGTGATACTGACTGTTAAAGTCCTTCTTAAAGACGTTTGTTTGGTCGTTTTGTTTTTGACTCTTGGAGATAGCTTACCTTCCACCTTCCTCCAAACTGTACATGCTGCTCAGAAGGCTTGCTGTTACTTCTTAGTGTTGTGAGTCCCACTGTGGGTCCTAATATCAGACTGCCCTCTGTTGGGAATTAGAGGTAATTCAAGCAGGTTCTGCTCAGTAGTGTTAAAAGGGTATATCAGCCCACAGATAGAGGGCACCAAGGTTACAGCTGTGGTTCTCTAATGCAAAGCCGCAGGAAGTAGGGATGCTGAAGGTGCAGCAGCACCCCTTAAAAAAAACATCATACTAAAACGTTTTTTTTTTTATGTTTGGAATTTTAAAAAATCACAAAATGATTGAACTAACCCTTTATTACTCCTGTGTGAGCCGAGAAAACACTCCTCAGCACCGCACAACCAAATGATCTCAGCAGTCTCTCTGTTTTGGCCCTCAGATGAACTGACTATTAGGTTATATTTGCTCTATAAATGAGCCACAACCTTGATCTCAATTCATTACATTTTTGATTCTACAGCCAAATATAGACAATAGAAAACGACTAAAGTAAAAGTGAAAATCACCCAGTGAAATACTACTTGAGTAAAAGTTTTAAAGTATTTGGTTTTAAATATACTTAGGTATCAAAAGTAAAAGTATACATCATTTCAAATTCCTTATATTAAGCAAAGCAGACAGCATCATTTTCTTGTTTTTTAAATGTACGGATAGCCAGGGACATGCTCCAACACTCAGACATAATTTACAAACGAAGCATGTGTTTAGTGAGTCCTCCAGATCAGAGGCAGTAGGGATGACCAGTGAGGTTCTCTGTTTAGTGAGTCCGCCAGATCAGAGGCAGTAGGGATGACCAGTGACCAACTTGATAAGTTTACGAGTTAGACCATTTTCTTGTCCTGCTAAGCATTCAAAATGCAACGAATAATTTTGGGTGTCAGGAGTAAAAAGTACATACTTTTCTTTTGGAATGTAGTGAAGTAAAAGTTGTCAAAAATATAAATAGTAAAGTACAGAAAAAACTATTTAAGTAGTACTTTCAAGTATTTTTTACTTAAGTACTTTACAACACTGATAGACACAATACACAAATAACATCTAGCAGTTTTGAAATGTCAAATCTGTGACTCTGGATGAATTCAGTTTACAGACTGGATGTGGGACCATTTCTAACACACATAACATATGACATCAACCCTCCACCAACAGAACCACATATAGAACATTTAAATAAATATAGCTCCAAAAATATAGTTTCCCTCCAAAAATACTCTAATTTCCTCTTGCCCCGCAGTACAAAGCTATTCCCCACCAAAAGTTTAATTAAAGTAACTCAAGTCACGTTCACCAGCAAATTTGAAAGGTTGTTATGTCTAAAGTTAGAGAGTAGTGGCGTCTTAGTTCAGGGGAATTAGGTAGACTATATTTATCACAATACCATATAATACTGTTACCTAACTCTCTGTAATGTAGGACAATACCGTTACCCAACTCTCTGTACTATGGGACAATACTGTTACCCAACTCCCTGTACTATAGGACAATACCAAATCAAATCAAATTGTATTGGTCACATACACGTTGAGCAGATGTAATTGCGGTTGTAGCGAAATGATTATGTTTATAGCTCCAACAGTGCAGTAATATCTAACAAGTAATATCTAACAATTTCACAACATATACATAAAACACAAAAGTCTAAGTGAAGGAATGGAATGAATAATATATACATATATGGACGAGCAATATCAGAGTGGCATGGACTAAGATACAGTAGAATAGAATAGAATAGGATATGGTATATAAACTCAGCAAAAAACAAAATGTCCCTTTTTCAGGACCCTGTCTTTCAAAGATAATTTGTCAAATAACTTCACAGATCTTCATTGTTTTATTTTTTTTAATTTTTTTTACCTTTATTTTACTAGGCAAGTCAGTTAAGAACAAATTCTTATTTTCAATGATTGTAAAGGGTTTAAACAGATGCGTTGGGAAGACCACACCACCCTCTGGAGAGCCCTGCGGTGTTGCGGGTGGTGCAGTTGCCATACCAGGCGGTGATGCAGCCCAACAGGATGTTCTCAATTGTAAATCTGTAAAAGTTTGTGAGGGCTTTAGGTGCCACGCCAAATTTCTTCAGCCTCCTGAGGTTGAAGAGGCGCTGTTGCAACTTCTTCACCACATTGTCTGTGTGAGTGGACCATTTCAGTTTGTCATTGATGTGTACACCGAGAAACTTGAAGTTTTCCTCCTTCTCCACTGCGGTCCTGTCAATGTGGATAGGGGGGGTGTTCCCTCTGCTGTTACCTGAAGTCCACGATCATCTTGTTTGTTTTGTTGACGTTGACGTTGAGTGAGAGGTTATATTCCTGGCACCACACTCCCAGAGCTCTCACCTCATACCTGTAGGCTGTCTCGTCATTGTTGGTAATCAAGCCCACCTCTGTTGTGTCATCTGCAAACTTGATGATTGAGTTGGCGGTGAGTGTGGCCGAGCAGTCGTGGGTGAACAGGAAGTACAGGAGAGGGCTGAGAACACACCCTATTGGAGCCCCAGTGTTGAGAATCAGCGAAGTTATAGTCAATGAACAGCATTCTTACATAGGTATTCCTCTTGTCCAGATGGGATAGGGTGCAGTGTGCAGTGCAATGGCGATTGCATCGTCTGTGGATCTATTGGGGCAGTAAGCAAATAGGAGTGGGTCCACGTTTGACAGGTAAAGTAGAGGAGATATGATCCTTGACTAGTCTCTCAAAGCACTTCATGATGACATAAGTGAGTGCTATGGAGCGATAGTCATTTAGTTCAGTTACCTTTGCTATCTTGGGTACAGAAACAATGGTGGCCATCTTCAATGTGTGTGTGGACAGCAGACTGGGATAAGGAGAGACTGAATATATCTGTAAACACACCAGCCAGCTGGTCTGCGCACGCGGCTCGGGATGCCATCTGTGCCGGCAGCCTTGCGAGGGTTAACATGCCTAAATGTCTTACTCACGTCGGCCACGGAGAAGGAGAGCCCACAGTCCTTGGTAGCGGGCCGTGTCAGTGGCGTGTGTCGCGTCACGTTACCTACTCTTCCTGGGGTCCAGCTAATTTAAGGCAGTTATATACCATTGAAAACATTACAACACGTTTCACAACAGATTTCACAACATATTAAGAGTGTGCCCTCAGGCCACTACTCCACTACCATCTCTTCACAGGTCCCGTCTGTTACCTAACTCAATACTGTTAGCTAACTCCCTGTACTGTCGGACAATACTGTGTAGTTTGGTAATGTGTTTGTGTTTTTCTGATGCCAAATGGGAACCTGAAAATAATGCAATTGAGGCAGAATAAGTGCGGTCAGATGTATTTTTATGACAATGACATCAGCATGGTTCATCAACAGCTGTTTAACCACAAACCATCCAACCATAGCCTTGTGCCTTATCACTGGAATGCTGTTGAGATGCATTCCTGCAGAGAGTGACTGTGTATACGTTTTTTCGGGGGTCCGTCTGTCAGTTAATTTGTCCGTCCATCTGTCTGTTTGTCCGTCTGTCAGACTGTTGCCCTGGATGAATGTATTATTTCTTTGGCCTCTCAAGGTAGAGGTCAGAAGAGGTCAAAAGAGGTCAATACGCCACCAGTCAGGTGTGCGCCCACAAACACACATACAGTACAGGAGTAATACGGTAATTACCCGCATAAACAAGTCTGAACCAAAGTTTACAGCCGAAGGGCTGAGCCAGTAAAGATTGCTGGGATGGCGGATCTGTCTGGACCTGAGCACCTGACTCACTTCCCTTCTGGTATCAGCTGTCTCAAGAAGGGGGAAATTCCCATGTCTTTCTCATGTCTTTTTCCCTCCTTTCCCAAACAGTGGTTTTCCAAACTTTTCCGATACATCATACACTTCCGTAGACAGAACTGTCAGCAGTATTTGACGTTTGTGAAAGTCAGACATTGTATAACACTCAGTGTGTGAGACCAACAGAGAAGCACAACAATGTTAACTAAGCCAAGGCCCTTCTTAAATATTTTTAGGAATAAAAACAAAAACAAAAACAAGACCTCTCTTAAAAAAGTTATGAAGGCGTCGTCCCAGATAGAAAAGAAAAACAAACGTTAAACAACCAATAGTTTAATAATATCTGGAGCAATCAGAGCCCTCGGCTGTATGCTCTGGCTGTCTCTCTCTCTCTCTCTCTCTCTCTCTCTCTCTCTCTCTCTCTCTCTCTCTCTCTCTCTCTCTCTCTCTCTCTCTCTCTCTCTCTCTCTCTCTCTTTCTCTCTCTCTCTCTCTCTCTCTCTCTCTCTCTCTCTCTCTCTCTCTCTCTCTCTCTCTCTCTCTCTCTCTCTCTCTCTCTCTCTCTCTCTCTCTCTCTCTCTCTCTCTCTCTCTCTCTCTCTCTTTCTCTCCCTCTCTCTCCCTGCGGCTGGCTCTGTGGAGGCTCTGCTGGGTGACAGAGAAAGACACACCCATAAAGGCCACCATTTTATAGCTGTACATAATTAGGCTTTAACCGCTGCGGAAAGGGTTGGCTGTCCATAAATTAACCACAGGACCCTGTGGCCCAGCCCTGCCCAGGATCGGGAGCCAGAGCCTGGGTAGACAACAGACAGAGTCAGCCTTCTGCACTCCCTCGTACTATGGCCCTCAGTCAATACGCCTGTCTCGTCTGCTTTTCAAGACTAAAGAACAAAACACACTGGAAACACATTTGCGAACTGTCTCACTGTCTCAAATTAATCTGAATGGAAGTATCTGAGGGTTGCAGCAAAGTATATTCATCTCAGATCAGATCAAACCCACACTAACCATGCTCTTCATCTCAGATCAAACCGACACTAACTGTGCTCTTCATCTCAGATCAAACCGACACTAACTGTGCTGTTCATCTCAGATCAAACCCACACTAACTGTGCTGTTCATCTCAGATCAAACCCACACTAACCATGCTCTTCATCTCAGATCAAACCCACACTAACTGTGCTGTTCATCTCAGATCAAACCCACACTAACTGTGCTCTTCATCTCAGATCAAACCCACACTAACCGTGCTCTTCATCTCAGATCAAACCCACACTAACTGTGCTCTTCATCTCAGATCAAACCCACACTAACTGTGCTCTTCATCTCAGATCAAACCCACACTAACTGTGCTCTTCATCTCAGATCAAACCGACACTAACGGTGCTGTTCATCTCAGATCAAACCCACACTAACCATGCTCTTCATCTCAGATCAAACCCACACTAACTGTGCTCTTCATCTCAGATCAAACCCACACTAACTGTGCTCTTCATCTCAGATCAAACCCACACTAACTGTGCTCTTCATCTCAGATCAAACCCACACTAAACTGTGCTCTTCATCTCAGATCAAACCCACACTAACTGTGCCCTTCATCTCAGATCAAACCCACACTAACCATGCTCTTCATCTCAGATCAAACCCACACTAACTGTGCTCTTCATCTCAGATCAAACCAACACTAACTGTGCTGTTCATCTCAGATCAAACCCACACTAACCATGCTCTTCATCTCAGATCAAACCCACACTAACCGTGCTGTTCACCTCAGATCAAACCCACAGTAACCGTGCTGTTCACCTCAGATCAAACCCACACTAACCGTGCTGTTCACCTCAGATCAAACCCACACTAACCGTGCTGTTCATCTCAGATCAAACCCACACCAACCTTGCTGTTCATCACAGATCAAACCCACAGTAACCGTGCTCTTCATCTCAGATCAAACCCACACTAACTGTGCTCTTCATCTCAGATCAAACCGACACTAACTGTGCTGTTCATCTCAGATCAAACCCACACTAACCATGCTCTTCATCTCAGATCAAACCCACACTAACTGTGCTGTTCACCTCAGATCAAACCCACACTAACCGTGCTGTTCATCTCAGATCAAACCCACACTAACTGTGCTGTTCATCTCAGATAAAACCCACACTAACTGTGCTATTCACCTCAGATCAAACCCACACTAACCGTGCTGTTCATCTCAGATCAAACCCACACTAACCGTGCTGTTCATCTCAGATAAAACCCACACTAACTGTGCTGTTCACCTCAGATCAAACCCACAGTAACCGTGCTGTTCACCTCAGATCAAACCCACACTAACTGTGCTGTTCATCTCAGATCAAACTCACACTAACCATACTGTTTGGTCCATCCCATCACTAGTCATACATATTGTGTGGACACAGATACAAATATCTAAGCACATTTTGTTCATATCCACCTACATACTCTAGGCTACAGTATAGGCCTCCACTTCGCTGATCCTCAACACAGGGGCCCCACAAGGGTGAGTGCTCAGCCCCCTCCAGTACGTCAGACTGTCAAATAGCCATCACTAGCCGGCTACCACCCGGTTTCTCAACCCTGCACCTTAGAGAATGCTGCCCTATATACATAGACATGGAATCACTAGCCACTTTAATAATGGAAGACTTGTCATTTTAATCATGTTTACATACTGCTTTACTAATTTAATGTGCATATACTGTATTCTATTCTACTGTATTTAGTCAATGCCACTCCGACATTGCTCGTCCTAATATGTATATTTTTGTCAATTCTTTTAGGTTTCCATGTATTGTTGTGAATTGTTAGATACCACTGCACTGTTGGAGCTAGGAACACAAGCATTTCGCTACACCCTCAATAACATCTGCTAAATATATTTATGTGACCAATAAAATGTTATTTGATTTGATATGAATCGTTCTTTCACAAATGTTTTCATTTACCAACACCTGGTCAGAATCAATGACTAAAACTAGAAAATCCTGAATATAGTATTCAAAGTATAAACACTCCCAATGAACACATACTCTGTTCATGTGAGAGAACCATGTCACATCCTGTATCCTGTGTTGTCATGGAAACATTCTGGTAAGCCTACAGCGCGTGGTGATATGGCCAATTGAGAAACTGCCAAAAACTGTTCTTGTGGTTGCCAGACACTGGAGGCTTACCACAGGAATTAACATTCAAAAAGTGGACTATAGCTCACTTCTTAGATCTGCATGTGGCCAACTTGTAAGATTTGTATTTGCCAAGGCAGCAGCTACTCTTCCTACTCTTCCTGGCAGTTATATACAATTAAAAACATTACCACACGTTTCACAACATATTAAGTGTGTGCCCTCAGGCCACTACTCTACTACCACATATCTTTAACACAAAATCCATTTCTATGTGTGTATATAGTAGTGTGTGTGTGTGTGTGTGTGTGTGTGTGTGTGTGTGTGTGTGTGTGTGTGTGTGTGTGTGTGTGTGTGCGTGCGTGCGTGCGTGTGCGTGTGCGTGTGCGTGTGTGTGTGTGTGTGTGTGTGTGTGCGTGCGTGTGTGTGCGTGTGTGTTTGTATGATGCATGTGTCTGTGTCTTTGCCTGTGTGTGTGTCTCTTCAAAGTCCCCACTGTTCCATAAATTGTTTTTTAAATCTGATTTTAGTGCTAGCATGAGTTCGTTGGAATAGAGTTCCATGTAGTGTGGAATAGAGTTCCATGTAATCATGGCTCTATGTAGTACTGTGGAATAGAGTTCCATGTAATCATGGCTCTATGTAGTACTGTGGAATAGAGTTCCATGTAATCATGGCTCTATGTAGTACTGTGGACCTCCTATAGTCTGTTCATGGCTCTATGGTACTGTGGAATAGAGTTCCATGTAGCATGTCTTGTAGTACTGTGTAATAGGGTGTCCATGTAACCTTGTGCTAGTAGTTTAAATAGAGTTCCATGTAGCATGTCTCTATGGGGTATGCTGGGTGTCTGAACCTTGTGTTCCATGTAGTTTAAACAGACCTCTGGTAGCATGTCTGTGGGGTATGCTGGGTGTCCATGTAATCATGGCTCTATGTAGTTTGGAAACAGTCTGGTAGCATGTCTTGTGGGGTATGCTGGGTGTCTGAATCATGGTGCTACTATTTAAACAGACCTCTGGTAGCATGTCTTGTGATATGCTGGGTGTCTGAACCTTGTGTAAGTTTAAACAGACCTCTGGTAGCATGTCTTGTGGGGTATGCTGTGTCTGAACCTTGTGCTAGTAGTTTAAACAGACCTCTGGTAGCATGTCTTGTGGGGTATGCTGGGTGTCTGAACCTTGTGCTACTAGGCAGACCTCTGGTAGCATGTCTTGTATGCTGGGTGTCTGAACCTTGTGCTAGTTTAAACAGACCTCTGGTAGCATGTCTTGTGGGGTATGCTGGGTGTCTGAACCTTGTGCTAGTAGTTTAAACAGACCTCTGGTAGCATGTCTTGTGGGGTATGCTGGGTGTCTGAACCTTGTGCTACTAGTTTAAACAGACAGTTCCATTCAACACAAATACAAGTAGTGATGTAGTCAACCTTTCCTCTTCTTTGAGCCAGGAGAGATTGACATTATTAATGTTAGCCATCCGTACATTTAAGGGACAGCCGTGGCCTTGTTCTGGGCCAATTGTAAAGTCCTCTTTTGGCAATATCGATGATCATCCTCAGTCAATTTTCCATCCAAGTTGTCAGACCCAAGTGGCTTGTCATTGTTGATAGAAAACATGAATGTTTTCACGCCTTCCACACTCATTTTACAGGATTCTACATTTCAATGCTTGTCTTTAATAATTTGGTCAGTTATGCATGGATGTGTAGGTTCAGAATTTGTTGTTGGCATGTCATACCTACGATTGCTTATCTTACCAATGAAACATGTATTAAAGTAGTTGTCAATATCAGTGGGTTTTCTGATAAATGAGCCATCTGATTCAATGAATGATGGAGCCGACCTCACTTTTTCTTTTCATAGTACAGTTTCTTCTTCTTTTTGTTAAGTTTAGTCACATGATTTCTCAATTTACTCTATGTATGTTTGTGACAATACAGAGTTGCAAGATGCAAGCAACGATGGTTTAATGAATACGGTTTACAGCAGCAACAGGACAGACAGACTGTACCAGACGGAATGTAGGGACTATCTTCCGATGATAGCGTGCTGAGAAATCCAGGGGAGTACTGGGTAGGAAGGAGCACAGCAGATAACCCACACAAGGGCTATGAGCACGGACACACGTCAGGAATAACAACGATCTGACAACAAGAAACACTGGTTACAGAACATATAAAGGGAAGATAAGTGGTTCCAGCTGGCGCAGACAATCAGGCCGAGATTGGGAACCACGCCCACACAAACACGGGAGGGAGAGAGAGTGAGAAGAGAGAGTTCCATGAGAGGGAGGCAGTGGATTCTATGAACCGTGACAATGTTTGCCAATCGAACAGCCAGTTATTTGCCATTCCATTTGTCTCATCCCTGTCAACCATACAATGTTTAAATTCCTCATTAATCCACAGGGATTTAACTGTTTTTTTCTTAGTGGGTGCATGCTTTTTAGTAACTAACTGCAATAAGCAATTTCATAAATGTGTCAAGTCCAGCGTCTGCTTGCTCCTCATTAGAGACCAGCAAATATTCTTCAACACAGTAATCACTACAAAACGTATTGTATGACCTCTTATACACTATATTAGGCCCAGCCTTTGGTACTGAGGTTTTCCTAGATATGGCTACTATATTGTGATCACTACATCCTATGAATCTGGATACTGCTTTAGAGCACATTTCTGCAGCGTTAGTAAAGTTGTGATCAATACATGTTGATTATTTCATTCCTGTGCTGTTTGTAAACAACCTGGTAGGTTGACTGATGAAAGCCAGTCAATATTTAGGCATCCAGAAAATATACCTCTGTTGATTTCACATACAAGATCAAGTATTTCACACATATTATCCAGATACTGACTGTTAACACTTGGTGGTCTATAGCAGCTTCCCACAAGGATAGGCTTTGGGTGAGGCAGATGAACCTGTAGCCATATTACTTCAACAGCATTTGACATGAGATCTTCTAATCTTTACATGAATAAGACTCTGAACATAAAGCGGAAACACCTCCTCCATTGGCATTCCTGTCTCTTCTGAAGATGTTGAAGATAGTAAAGTATACAACTCCTATAGAAACAATAGAGTCATCGTGGTTTTAGTTTCACTGCTACAGCATTTCTTTTTACCCATCCTTTTCCTTCAACCTAAATGGGAAACTACTGAGAATGGTAGCAGACTGACCCCTATTTGCCATGTCTTTAACCAAAGACTAAAGGAGTATGTGTGCCCACAGGCGTGGAAGGAAGCTAAAGTCATTCATTTTTACATTTACATTTAAGTCATTTAGCAGACGCTCTTATCCAGAGCGACTTACAAATTGGTGCATTCACCTTATGACATCCAGTGGGACAGTCACTTAACAATAGTGCATCTAAAACTTAGGGGGTGGGGTGAGAGGGATTACTTAACCTATCCTAGGTATTCCTTAAAGAGGTGGGGTTTCAGGTGTCTCCGGAAGGTGGTGATTGACTCCGCTGTCCTGGCGTCGTGAGGGAGTTTGTTCCACCATTGGGGGCCAGGGCAGCGAACAGTTTTGACTGGGCTGAGCGGGAGCTGTACTTCCTCAGTGGTAGGGAGGCGAGCAGGCCAGAGGTGGATGAACGCAGTGCCCTTGTTTGGGTGTAGGGCCTGATCAGAGCCTGGAGGTACTGAGGTGCCGTTCCCCTCACAGCTCCGTAGGCAAGCACCATGGTCTTGTAGCGGATGCCTTCAACTGGAAGCCAGTGGAGAGAACGGAGGAGCGGGGTGATGAGAGAACTTGGGAAGGTTGAACACCAGACGGGCTGCCGTTCTGGATGAGTTGAAGGGGTTTAATGGCACAGGCAGGGAGCCCAGCCAACAGCGAGTTGCAGTAATCCAGACGGGAGATGACAAGTGCCTGGATTAGGACCTGCGCCGCTTCCTGTGTGAGGCAGGGTGTATCTGCGGATGTTGTAGAGCATGAACCTACAGGAACGGGCCACCGCCTTGATGTTAGTTGAGAACGACAGGGTGTTGTCCAGGATCACGCCAAGGTTCTTGGCGCTCTGGGAGGAGGACACAATGGAGTTGTCGACCGTGATGGCGAGATCATGGAACGGGCAGTCCTTCCCGGGAGGAAGAGCAGCTCCGTCTTGCTGAGGTTCAGCTTGAGGTGGTGATCCGTCATCCACACTGATATGTCTGCCAGACATGCAGAGATTTCGCCACCTGGTCATCAGAAGGGGGAAAGGAGAAGATTAATTGTGTGTCGTCTGCATAGCAATGATAAGAGAGACCATGTGAGGTTATGACAGAGCCAAGTGACTTGGTGTATAGCGAGAATAGGAGAGGGCCAAGAACAGAGCCCTGGGGGACACCAGTGGTGAGAGCGCGTGGTGAGGAGACAGATTCTCGCCACGCCACCTGGTAGGAGCGACCTGTCAGGTAGGACGCAATCCAAGCGTGGGCCGCGCCGGAGATGCCCAACTCGGAGAGGGTGGAGAGGAGGATCTGATGGTTCACAGTATCGAAGGCAGCCGATAGATCTAGAAGGATGAGAGCAGAGGAGAGAGAGTTAGCTTTAGCAGTGCGGAGCGCCTCCGTGATACAGAGGAGAGCAGTCTCAGTTGAATGACTAGTCTTGAAACCTGACTGATTTGGATCAAGAAGGTCATTCAGAGAGAGATAGCGGGAGAGCTGGCCAAGGACGGCACGTTCAAGAGTTTTGGAGAGAAAAGAAAGAAGGGATACTGGTCTGTAATTGTTGACATCGGAGGGATCGAGTGTAGGTTTTTCAGAAGGGGTGCAACTCTCGCTCTCTTGAAGACGGAAGGGACAGCAACGGTCAGGGATGAGTTGATGAGCAGGTGAGGTAAGGGAGAAGGTCTGAAATGGTCTGGAGAAGAGAGGAGGGGATAGGGTCAAGCGGGCAGGTTGTTGGGCGGCCGGCCGTCAGAACAGATTTCATCTGGAGAGAGGGGGAGAAAGAGGTCAGAGCACAGGGTAGGGCAGTGTGAGCAGAACCAGCGGTGTCACTTAGCAAACGAGGATCGGATGTCCACGCTTCTTTTCAAAATGGTTGACGAAGTCATCTGCAGAGAGGGAGGAGGGGGGGGGGAGGGGGCGGAGGATTCAGGAGGGAGGAGAAGGTGGCAAAGAGCTTCCTAGGGTTAGAGGCAGATGCTTGGAATTTAGCGTGGTAGAAAGTGGCTTTAGCAGAGAGACAGAGGAGGAAAATGTAGAGAGGAGGGAGTGAAAGGATGCCAGGTCCGCAGGGAGGCGAGTTTTCCTCCATTTCAGGCCAGAATGTTCTGTGAGCTCGCAATGAGTCATCGAGCCACGGAGCGGGAGGGGAGGACCGAGCCGGCCTGGAGGATAGGGGATGTTTAGAGAGTCAAGGGATGCAGAGAGGGAGGAGAGGAGGGTTGAGGAGGCAGAATCAGGAGATAGGTGGGAGAAGGTTTGAGCGGAGGGAAGAGATGATAGGATGGAAGAGGAGAGAGTAGCGGGGGAGAGAGAGCGAAGGTTGGGACGGCGCGATACCATCCGAGTAGGGGCAGTGTGGGAGGTGTTGGATGAGAGCGAGAGGGAAAAGGATACAAGGCAGTGGTCGGAGACTTGGAGGGGAGTTGCAGTGAGGTTAGTGGAAGAACAGCATCTAGTAAAGATGAGGTCCAGCGTCCTGCCTTGCTCCTGAGAGGGTGAGGTCAAAAGAGAGAGGAGCAGAGAGGAAAGAGTCAAGGTAGACTTCAAAGTCACAGAACTGTGAATCCTCAGGAAAGGAGCTTATCAAGGCATCAAGCTCATTGATGAACTCTCTTAGGAACCTGGAGGGCGATAAATGATAAGGATGTTAAGCTTGAAAGGGCTAGTAACTGTGACAGCATGGAATTCAAAGGAGGCTAGACAGATGGGTAAGGGGAGAAAGAGAGAATGACCACTTGGGAGAGATGAGGATCCCGGTGCCACCACCCCGCTGACCAGATGCTCTCGGGGTGTGCGAGA
The DNA here is from genome assembly GCF_021184085.1 of Oncorhynchus gorbuscha. Classification (NCBI taxonomy): domain Eukaryota; kingdom Metazoa; phylum Chordata; class Actinopteri; order Salmoniformes; family Salmonidae; genus Oncorhynchus; species Oncorhynchus gorbuscha. Next base: position 7,396,989 of record NC_060182.1, on the reverse strand, counting down.
ACACGTGGGCGGACGAAGAGAGAGCAGTAGGAGTAGCAGTGTTGTCTGTGGTGATCCATGTTTCCGTCAGTGCCAAGAAGTCGAGGGACTGGAGGGAGGCATAGGCTGAGATGAACTCTGCATGTTGACCGCAGATTCAGTTCCAGAGGCTGTGGAGACCTGTTTGTGGGACCACCAGACAACCTGGTGAGGTTGTATGGTCTGTGCAGAGAGGAGAGAACAGGGATAAACAGACACATTTGACAGGCTACAGAAAATATACGCTAATGCAAAGATTGGAATGACAAGTGGACAAGATGTTCAGAAAGTTAAGCTCAAGAATCTTATTGATAAAGATTAAAATGATACAGTACTGCTGAAGTAGGCCAGCTGGCAGTGGGTGCTTGTTGACACTACACTAATCAAGTCATTCCGTTGAGTGTAATAGTTTCTGCAGTGTTGCTATTCCTAGCAGGCTAGCTAGGTGTTGTTTATTAGGCTTTAAAGAACGACAATAGATGGCTAGAACCTGAAAATCGCTCTAGACTACACAATTATCTTTGATACAAAGCATTTAGCTAGCTATGTAGATCTACTCAAACAAATCAAACCGTTTACTGTAATGAAATGAAGTGAAAATGTGATACAACCTGTGAATGCACCGGGTAGTTGAGTTCTATACAGAAGACGTTGGCATTCTAGCTGTTGGCTTCTAGCAGAGTCACCTGTTGAAGCTGGCTATAACCTCGGTAAATTAAGATAATCACTCTAAGACTACACACTCTAAAAAACAACACAATTATCTTGGTTTTAGATTTCAAGACAGCAAAGACAGCTATTTAGCTTTTTAAACTAATCATCCAGTTGAGTGTAAAAGTTTCTCAGTGCAGCTAATCAGTGGACGTTAGAATGGCTAGTGAAGACTACGTTAGGACGGCGAAATACCCCTATTTGCCAATTATCTTTGATACAAAAGGCTATGTAGCTAGCTGAGAAGAAATTGCTAAGATAAGGCAAATCAAACCGTTGTGATATAATGAAATATAATGAAAAATATAATGAAAAAGTTATACTACCCGTTGGAGCGACGTGCAGATGCGACCACTCGCTTCCACTACCTATTAATAGTAAAGCACCCTTAGCTGGCCCTAACAGCCACCCACCCTGTTCTTAATAAACTGGTGGTGAACATTTTTTCAAAGAACAAGTTAACTACTGACTTTCGGCATGCATGTAGAGAAGTGCACTCAACTTGTACTGCACTGACTCAGATGACTGATGATTGGCTAAAATACATGGATAATAAGATGGTAGTTGGAGCTGTATTAGATTTCTGAGCAGCCTTTGATGTTATTGATCATCATTTGTTATTGTTATGGCTTTACATCACCTGCCATCAAATGGTTGGAGAGTAACTTATCCAATATAACCCAGAGAGTATCCTTCAATGGAAGCTTCTCTAACATCAGATATGTACATTGTGGTATCCCTCAGTTGCCTTGGGCCATTACTCTTCTCTATATTTACAAAAAAATTGCCGCTTGTCTTGCAAGTAGCTAAAATGACTAAGTATGCTGATGATTGCACACTCTACACATCAGCACCTACAGCTAGTGATCTCACTGAGACTCTTAGCGAGGAGTTACAGTCAGTGTCAGAATGGGTAATTAAAAATAAACTGGTCTTAAATACATATAAAACCAAAAGTATTGTATTTGCGTCAAAGCGTTCTCTTAGACCTAAACCTCAGCTGGAGTTGTGCATTAATAAGGGTGTGACCATTGAGAAAGTTTAAGAATCGTAGTAACGTTGGATGCTCAGTTATCACGGTTTAAAGACAAATTTGTTGCGACGATGTGGACCGGTCTGTTCTAAGAAGATTTTCTGTGTTTTTTTGACACAAGAATCAACTGTAGTAGTTGTTCAGGCCCTGGTCTTGTCCCATCTCGATTACTGGTCGGGTGCA